>NC_079167.1:45348658-45381158 GCF_947568905.1 Ostrea edulis
GGTGTTGCCCAGGCTGATATAAACTATTTGGTAATATTTCTACAATATGAAATTTAAACCTATTTAGGAATTATACATACTCTTCATATTGAGGAGATGACACAATAATTTATGAGAAAATGTCACAGAATTTTAAAATTCTCCCTGTGCCGGCAAGTTTTAAGCAGATCTTTAAAATATATATGTCATGATAATTAAACAAACCGAGTCTGGAAAACTGTACAATTGATTTGGATGCGGCAAAAAACATACTTTCAAACATCTACAGATCAATGTATCATAAAAAATCAAAGGCCTGATAGTCGACTCGCTCTTCATTGTCAACTGGAATAGGTAATCTTGAAGGAACAAGATAGTAGTAATCAAGGATGACGAACATTGTGTGTGTGAATTCACATATGCACGCTTCTTTTAGTAGGATTTATACTTTAATGCATCATAACTGTGTAAGAAGACTATAAATTTGACTAAGTCATGACCACTGCCATTTAAATTACATGTACATATCCAACATGGATGTAAAGAGTCATTGCTAACTGATGATTGTGCTAAACAATCCATGATATACAAATGCTAAGAATTGGAGGAAAATCATTATGTAGTCATATACAGTAAAACTCTGATATAGCGAATTTCTGCGGACACTCTATAAAAATTCGCTATAAGCGTAATTCGTTATACGTTTATAGCGAATTCATAATTCCAATGTAACGAATTCGTTATAAATCTGATTTGTTCTACATGTACAGTACATGACACAAGTTTTAGACACCCCACCATGGAAAGACCACGGTGGAAAATCCATGGAGATACACCGTGTCCTCCATGTTCCACGGTGTGTGTTATTTGTGAATACACACAGCTTCTAGGAGCTTTTTCTGGCCACGGGCGCCTTTCGGGAGATGTGAAAATGTGTCGCAGGCCAAATAACCATAGGGGTGGAATTTTAAGAAAAGAAAAAATGTCAATATTTCCCCCCCTGATACTTATATTGTTTTTCAGCATTTTGAGCCAATTCCAACGATACCATTATGTTTTTGAGAAAATCTGGTTTTGATTTTTTTCTTTTAGTCTACTTTCTTCATTAAAATATTCTTAAATTCTGTGTTTAAATAATGCGTACTTGCAGGCAATTCCTGTTTTAAATGCGAATTAGTATATTCAGTAAATGAAAAGCATACATGTACAACATGTAATAGGGATATTTAATAATTACCATGTGCTATCTCTCTCTCTGACAAATGCGCAGTGCAACATAATTACTTCCATCATATTGTGTTAATATGCATCTTGACAAATATAACTTGATCCAATATAGAAATTAGAGCATTGTCGATGATTAACAAATTGGAATTAATTTATTACATAATTAATAGAAGCAAAAATACAAACAATCCAATGATTTATTTTTAAAATCCCGAGTTAATTACATTTGACCGAGACTTATGTTCAATGTACTTTGATAGAGGTTTTCATAAAAAAAAATGTTCATCGGGAGTGTCTGTATAATGCAATGATTTTTGTATAATAAGTATTATGCAAA
The DNA here is from genome assembly GCF_947568905.1 of Ostrea edulis. Taxonomy (NCBI): domain Eukaryota; kingdom Metazoa; phylum Mollusca; class Bivalvia; order Ostreida; family Ostreidae; genus Ostrea; species Ostrea edulis. The sequence goes on from NC_079167.1 coordinate 45,350,202, forward strand.
TTCCTAGGGTCTTTGTCACAGTATAATTAAATTCTGGTTAGCTAGTTTGGGTTTTGACTTCTTATGAAAAGTGTGAAATATATTGGGTCAGTGCCATATCATATCTAGTCTAAGATCAGGGGTATCTTGCACTGACCCAATATATTTCACACTTTCCACAAGAAGCCAAGCACTTCTGTTGATTTCAAATACAAGGATTAGCTGACCTCCATTGTTCTACTGAGGCAAAAACCCCTTCGAATTTGCATGGAATGTACAAGTTATACACAGGTCATTGTTATAGTCATACATCATAGTACTGCTAACCCAACAAACATTTTTTTAATTTTAAATAAGTTATTGAATGACGAAGTATGACTAAACTGAAGATTGAACTTTATAGAGCCCCGTGCTAACATTACTTATATTTTTCAATGTATTAGAAGGGGTATGTTGCCGGTTAAGTTGTGTAAAATTCTTGACAAGCAATAAAATAACAAAAATGGTGCTTAAATTGTCCGATTACGAAAACCTTAAATTGTGTGCATATGTGGGTGTGGGTGTGGGTGCGTGTGTGTGTGTGTGGGGGGGGGGGGGGGGGGGGTCTGAAACTGTCTCAATTCCCCCTTCCGACTTCAATTTTTAAATCATGAAAAAAAAGACTGATATCAATATAAACAGAAATGACGTCACGATTATTTGCTTTTATTCATATACGCTATCGATTATTAAAATCTTTAATTGCTATATGAAATCATTTTAAAATTTAGATGCATTAGATAATGAAAGCAACAGAGAGAGAGAGAGAGAGAGAGAGAGAGAGAGAGAGAGAGAGATCTATGCAGATACGGGAAGATTAATTATCCATCCTGATATTTTTTTTTTTATTTCCCAAATTGTTTTCTTTACATGTTAAATTTTTCGGCTGGTCCGGGTTAGGACTAATGAATGACACCCCCCCCCCCTTCTAAAACGATGTTATAGTGCTTAGCTGTCTATCTCCCTCTCAGTCAAAAATAAAATAAATACAAGCTATACAACATCATTGGATTTACTGGATAATTCTTCGATTTAACCTTCACAATACATGTTTATGCAAGCGGACTATCTAGGCATATTTTTTTTTCGGTATACGGACAGAAAGTCACAGGACAAAAAGTCACAGGACAGAAAGTCTCAAAATCCGTAGGCCAAAAAGTCACAGGACAAAAAGTCACAATGATGACTTTTGATTAGATAGGATAAAAAGTCACAGGACAAAAAGTCACAGGATAAAATGTCACTGGACAAAAAGTCACAAAATCAGTAGGAAAAGTCACAAAAATGCTCACTAAAGCTGTTGTTCAGACACCAGACATTTCTTACAGTGGATGGGAGGTAGAAGGGAATACATGCCATATGATTCTTATTGGTGTTTGTTTTGCCACATTTAGCACTTTCAGTTCATTATTAGATGTTTATTATTAGATAATAGCAAAGGAAAAATCATCAACTTGTTTATATAGCAATTATTATATGACAGTTCACTTACTTCTTGTTTTGACAATAATCTGGAGTGAAAGGAAGCCAACCATAATTCTGCCATCAGATTTTGTTTTGACAATCATTAATATGTAGTATTATAATACTAAACCAAATGATCATGAAGCTTATTTTTATTTCATCTCCATAAAAAAATCGCTCTTTTTAAAAATCAAAATAATATTTTACAATAAATATGATAAAAGGAATACAATTTTATAATAATCAAAATCTCATAGAAAATATAAATTTGGCATATATATTTTCTTAAACTTGACAAAAAGAACAGATATGTTTTCAAATATATTTAAAAAATCAATACTTTTTATTTTCTTATAAACTGTGACTTTTTGTTCTGTGACATTTTGTTCTACTTTCAAAAAATTTCTAATCAAGACTTTTTGTCTTATTTTCTTATAAAACTGTGACTTTTTTCCTGTGACATTTTGTCCTACTTTCATAAAATTTCTTATTGTGACTTTTTGTCCATGGTCATTTTGTCCGTGACTTTTTGTCCTGTGACTTTCTGTCCTACATTCTTTTTTTCTATCTTCGCTAGCCAAGATTATTCGTCCACGAAGGCACAGTTGACCCAAAACCCATTGCTAGCGGCGATGAGATGAATTTTACCCCCGTATTATGTTATAACTAACAACTTTCATTCAGAAGAATAAACGAGAAAACATCTGCATTTTTATTTCAATCGTTGTCAACTGAATACTTTGTGATATTTCAAGACAAAATTAAATTTATTGGATCTCATCACCATTATGCAATGGTATAGAAAGATATAAAGACAAAAAGCTGTTATATATACATTTAGTAAATAATATTTATGCGTGTAATAAAGTATTTATCAAGTTAGAAAAAAACCGTGTTATTATTAATATGAAGTATGGGCATTCTAGGTAGGGGAGCACATTTTATTTCATTACTTTCTTTATGAAAGTATGGAGTTTTCTAAAGGTTTGTTTAAAAGTAAAGATATTTTTAATTTTTATTTGTTTAGGTGATAAAAGTTTGATTCTTTGCTCTCTCTCTCTCTCTCTGCATCACAGTTGAGTACATAATGAAATTCATCTCCAATGTAAACATGTATATAGCAGACCTTAATCAGCTATTCCTATAATTACAATGAAAACCTTACGTTAAAAATAAACCAATGCTAATGTTACACATTTCTTTGAGCTGCTATTTATCAAATTGAAATTACTGGCATGTGATTGTCATTGTTCATAGCCCTTCTTTTATTTGGTGAAATTGTGCTGCACGTGCCGTGAAACAATGTATCGACGAGTGGTGGGAATAACACAGGAGTTTATATACAGGATGTCGAGAATTTGAGCGTTTCATAAAAACATGTGAACGTCTGCAGGGAAGTCTACATACGGATATGTACCTAAAAAAAAACAACGTATCATTACAACAATTACAAGAATTGAATGATTTATAGCTAATTTCTAAATAATGAATGGGGTGGGGGGCATGCATGCTGGTCAAGCGAAAAGGTTTTTTGAGTGAATCATTTCGGAAATTATTTCTTTGTCTTATCACACGGAGGTACACGGTGGCATCGATGGAAGTACAGGTGACATCCGTGGAGATGCGCGGTGGCATCCAAGGAGATCCTCCGAGGACTTCAATGTCTAGCTCGCGCGGAAGAAATAGGATTTCAAAGGTGCCGACAATTTTAAAGGTCCACCGTGTTTGGAACACGCATAATACTCGTGTCGTGTCCTGTATATACTTGCGTTTGTATTGTCTCTAAGAGAAATTAAGCCTATATATTTTCGAGAAGAAATATTTTTACACAAAAAATATACACATTAATTTATATATGATAATTTATCTTGATTGATTATTAAGTCACGCAAGAACATGTCGAGAGAAAAATGTCAACAAAACTATGCGAAATACATACATGTACAAACAGTCTATTGCAGTTGTCATTTACTACTTGTTGCTTTACACAAATAAAGGAGTGTACGATAAAATAAATGCAATCACATTTCAAATTTCATTAACGAGAATAGTAAACAATACCGACAATATATTTGCTAAACGTATGTGTAAGTATAATGTTTTGCGTTAACAACCTTTTTTGAAAAAATACAAACAGAAATTTCGTAATAAGTGTGGATCCTTTATGAGAATGAAAAGCGATTTTTAAAAATCACAAGTTTAAAATGAAAAAAAGAAATTCGTTATAAAAGGTGATTTTTACGTTCTTTTTTTAATTCAAGGGTAATAGGAATTTACTTCGTTATATCCGTGAATTCGCTATATCCGTGTTTGTTATAGACGCAGATTTTTATATAGAATATATAAAGAGTTTAACTCCGCCAACGCCGGTCCCAAGCCCGGGTGCAAGAGGAGGAGGGTTGTGCGTGAGGCTAGCTCCCTCAGTCACCACGTAAAAAAAACCGTTGCTACAGAAACTGAAACAGCTGATCACACTATTGATGTTTTGAGTGGACGAATAGACCCTTTGCTTCAGCAACATATGACCTAAAGGAACTTGGAGAAGAACTGTAGAAGCAGAAATGAAAACAATTGGAATAACAATGAGAGAGGCAGAAAGAAAGGCACAAGACAGAGACAGATGGCAAGCAGCTGTGGAAGCCTTATGCACTGACCAGTGTGAAGAGGACTAAGTAAGTATAAAGAGTTTGCCGGGGAAATTGTTTTCACTTCGCTATAGCCGTAATTTCGCTATATCCATCTTCGCTATATTCGAGTTTTACTGTAGTACTTTATATCACAACAGAAAACCCTCAAATAAGCACCACAGTGGTTGTAAGAAGATACCATCCAACAAAAATGTTTAGCAAATCAATTCCTTGAGCTTAAACTTTAGTCAATGTTACAATGACTATGCAGTTGACATCTGTAAGAAACATCGCTGTTTCTACTGTACTGACTATCCGTGCATATTTTGAGAGTTTATCCATCAAATAGTCATAAAATGCTACCATCAAAACAATAAAGAAAACAAGAAATATTTGTCAAACAATACAAACATACAATACCCCCACTCCCAACATGGTGCAGAATTGTAAACGGTTATACACATGCATCATTTAATTGATAATAGTACCAAACCAATGCAAGTCAAGATGTTGAGTGGACAATATCTTCCTATGTCCAGAATGGACTGACCCTTGGCCTTTGACCATGTGACCAAAAATAGATAGTATATTCTTATGTCCATTTTGACCCTTGACCTTTAACCATATGACCTTAGAATCATAAGGGGTCATCTACTCCTTAGGATGTACCAGTGTTCCAAGTTTGATGTCCGTCAAGCAAAGGGTTCTCAAGATATTGAGTGGATAGTATATTCCTATGTCCATTTTGACCCTTGACCTTTAATCATATGACCTTAGAATCATAAGGGGTTATCTACTCCTTTGTACCAGTGTGCCAAGTTTGATGTCTGTCAAGCAAAGGGTCCTCAAGATATTGAATGGACAGTATATTCCTATGTCCAGAGCAGGGCTCGAAATTAACATATGCCCGACAGTCTGTGACTGGTTAAAAGTATGGCGGATTGACCGACATTTGTTTTAGTCAGTCCAATGGGACTGGTTAATTTTCTAAATTCACGTCTCCATCCATATACTGTGATTGATAAACTATGAGTTGGTTGTACTCTGCGTGAAAAGCACGACTGTATCCTGCGTATAGGAATGGTTGTATCCAAATGACGTTTGTCCATGGTGTTGCAGGAAACTGATGTAGGCCTACATAATTTGACCCGTGTTTACTTTCATGTATAAGGATTTATCATGTTTATATGTACCATGACAGTTCATGATATGAATGATTTAATACTAAAATACATCACTTAACAAATGTAATACACTTTTCAATTTGAAGGTCAATTTAAATGTTCATACTTCAGATTGAAATCGAAGTTACAAGTGAATATTGAAAAACGTAATACAATGATTTTTAAAAATAAAAACCACAATGAACAATAGGCCTATGTGTGGCTTTTATTATAAACACAACATTGTATATATGATAGTGAAATTTGTAATTTACTTCACTTGGATAAATTTATAGCTTTATGAATTTGCATTTAATTTTGATAAAAGTAGATATGATTCAAATTTTATTTCTAAAAAATTCAGAAATATCTTAATCTCTTGAGATGCATTTTTCTTCTGGTTTGCGTCAACAGTTAAAATAGGCTAGGACTGGTATTCGTTTCTTTGACGTATTGGACTGTACTTCCGTGGGTCAGTTGATAAACATGGCATAACAACATAACTATGATAATGCAAACTTTGATAAGTTATGAAAGTTTGACAATTTCATCACATACTTTGATTATTTTCATACGTATTGACTATTGAAGAATCCAGACTCGTTTTCCCTGAAATTCAAACAATATTTTACAACACTTTTTGAATTATAACAAAATTAACAATGAAAGTAAAGTGTTGACATCAATTTACAATCCAGTCATCAAAAATGAAAACAAGACCTAAGAATAGTCACTGCCTTACAGTTACAGTCTGATTATAGCCACCCCTCCATTACAGTCGTGTTGTCGTACCGAGTGACGGCGTACCGGGGGGGGGGGGGGGGGGGGGGGGGGTTCTATTAGCAATCGCGTTCATTCATATTTTGACGACCTTGGTTAACTTTAAAACTAATTTTTAAATGACATCTGAAATGTATTTTTGTAACATACTTGGTTTACATATTGAGGACTCAAATTTCCCCCGTTCGTTTATAGATCTAGTCCAGAAAGGGGGGGGGGGGGGGGGTCATAGAATTATAAGATCATTGATGACTGTATCACTAAGGATAGATAAAAATTTCAGCATAAAACATTCATGCAGAATATTACGATCTTCTGAGCAAATGTTTAATCCCCCGTAAATACTTTCTGCAACAAAGTCGTCATCTAATATCTGTGAAGTCGGACTGAACTGAAGACTGAAGTTTATAGCGCACGACGCTGAGTGGAATGTCGCTGTCACATTTGATGACAATGAACCAATTGAATTTTTTAAAAGCTTCATATCTCGGGAATTCTACCCCCGCTTCCTATTTGCACAACAAATACCTTACACTCTCTTATAAATCTTATGTACACCGGAAGTCAACAAGGACGTAAACGAGTCTTGCGCCACCTATGTTTGAAATAGGGGAAACAACTGACAAATATTCGCATGTATAGTTATCGTTCTTTACGAAATAAACAAACCACGATGTCCAAACGCTTACTTTATGTGCTATTTATTGATTTATTTTTATTTTGATGGTAATTTTAAGCAAATAAGACGTTAAGAATATCTAAATCCAATATTATATTTAATGTGACTTACAAAAAGTCTACAAGCCCATCGGACTTCCTGATTTTTAATTTTCACTGACCCGACCGTAAAATTCACTGGTCTCGGTCTTCGGACCACTGAGTTTTCGTGAAGACTGCGGCTGATGTACTTACCCATCTAAAAGCGGTGAAATTTTAGAGGTTTATGTTTGAATTCTTCATTTAGTACCAATTAAAGTACTGGCTTTGATTATAGATATGTTTATAATTACCGAGGGGGGGTGGGGGGGTCGTTATATCACACCTTGGTACGTCATTTTTCGAAGTTTGGGTGATGTTTTGATTACAAAATATTGAACGCTCGCATCGGATATATATATATGAACTTTAAACAAAAAAAATATAGAGTCTGTTAAAACTTTATTGCTACAAACTCTCGTGCTTTGCTGAAATTAACATTATTTCCCCCAAAATACTGCTATGTAGTGTGTATAAGGACAAGATTGCCGTTTTCTTAAAAAACAAATTTGTTGAACTGTATACAAATTCTAGTGCATGCTTTTTTGAGAACCTGCATTATTTCCACAAAGATTTCTCGTGAAGCTAAATGCGATTGTACACACGAACAATGGTATTTCCACAATTTACAGGCCCCAAAACTTGGCAAAAGGGCATGCGTATTAAATATATTCGGCAAAATACGGTAAATCACCGTAAATGTGATTATCTATATCTGACTGTAGAAAAGTCTGAAAGAGAAAACATGACAAACTGAACGTGCGTTCCTCGTCTCACCCCGGTAGATTTCCGCAGAAATAGTCACATGGTTTAGGCTTTGACACACTTTCGAAGAGGCCTCGACGGGGAGTATGATCGGTCGTACATTTTCAAATATTTACTATGCTTTTCCAACCCAAGAAAGCGAGATATTACTTTCTTCACTAAGAAATATTTACTTACAAGTTATTTGTTTCATGCTTAAGAATCTATTTTTGTACTTGATATATTTATACACACGTACGTCGCATGTTTAATTTAAAAAAAAGTACAATCGCCTGTTACTTACATCATGTATTCATGCGCACTATGTTTAGTTTCTTTAAACGTATTGAGGGGACTCATTTAAATTACATTGTTATAAGAATGTCAACATACATGTATGATATCAGTGATTCATTTTGGCGTGCGTCCTGCGTAAATTATCCATTGAATTTGCTCAGGACGCATGATTTCGATATAACTGTGCATCCCGGCGGACGCATGAACATTCGAAATTATATATGAAAATGTTTTCATTCCCCCCCCCCCCCCCCCCCCCCCCCCATTTTCAAAATGAATCACTGTGATATGTCTTCAAAACTTGATGAAGCTGTTCAAAAAGCAAATGAACAATTTTTGAAGATCTTTGTGCGCGGGATTTATTTGCTGTCGGTGTAAGTATAAACAGAGAGTTTGTGAGACGCGATAAATCCGCACGCCGTTGATAGCAAGGAGCATCTCGCTTCGCGAGCCGACTCAATAATAATAATAATAGAGGAAAAGAAACATAAGAATCACTATAAGGTCTTCTGTTGAGACGGGAAGACCTTAATAATAATAAGAAGAAACAGAGTAAAAACAATATGTTCCCAAACTTTGTTTGGGGAACATAATTCAACCTATAAAATCAACAACAAAAACACTAACTACCTACCGACCCTTAAATTTTTTTTTAGGTGAAAGTGAAAACCAAAATATTCTTTCTTTTTTTTTTTTTTTTGCTTTTCCGACACTTTTCAAGAACTCTGAAATAGGCATTTAAAACTAACACTACCTATGTCATTGATGCAAAATAAATTATGAACTCAGGGCAGAAAAACATCAGTATTTGAACAAATAAAGTGGAAGCATATTTGCCTGTCGCCATCTTGGACTAGGGTAACGTACTTTAGCCTAGTCCGTTTCTACACCGTGCAATGGATATCATGATGAAAATTTGTCGAGTTACAAATAGCCAACCTGTTAAAGATAACGAGGTAAAACTGAAAGTAAGTCATGTGTCATCTTCGTGTTGTGTATTCCCAAAATGTTGATGATTTCGTTAAGGATTTAATTTCGAATCATACATCGACTTCTATAGGGTATATACCATAAATGTTTAATAAAGAGTACATCAACTAAACATCTGTACCCCGACTAATTTGTGTAAAACAATGGCCCAGGGTTCGAAATTAACTTTTTCAAGCACTAGTCCATACGGACTAGTCACTATTGATGTTTACTAGTCCGCAAAGCATTTCACTAGTCCGTCCAGTATGAAAGGTGAAGATAACGATTAGTGATCAATCTCGTAACTCCTCTAAGCAATACAAAATAGATACGGTAGTTGGGCAAACAAGTATTTTATATTTAATGATCTTCATTTTATTCAATAGTATTTAATGAAATCAAAACACATCACAGTTGCAAGCAATGCAGTTTCTGACACCTACAGAAGAAAAAGACCACCATACTTTATTTTGCATTCAACAGGTTGGGAACACTTCCCCTATAGCGATATATTCTCGCTAAAACGCGATTATCCCTCTCTAGCGAGAATAGATATATCGCGTACAACAGAGAAAAACACTCGCGGAGTACATCTTTTCGTGATTCACGTGAAAAGAAGAAAAAGTGCTAAAATGTCTAATACTTCTGCAAATATATGAATCAAAACAAAAACACTCACGATGTGTACTGGATTTCAGACTGCCTCCCTCTTACGCAGCAACTTTGGAATACAATTTCATTACTATGTTGTCAATTTCATAGAAACAATTCGCATCATGTTGAGTGCGTGTCGCACTTATTCAGCGTTGCACGGGATTTGCCATTATTTTCAATGAAGACGCCAAAACACCTGTTTATGGTAATGTTTATTTCTCGCTAAAGAGGGATAATCGCGTTTTAGCGAGAATATCTCGCTACAGGGGAAGTGTTCCCAACCTGTTCAAGATCTTCAGAAGCATACAGTAACCTCCGAGTTAATCCTTTTATAAAAGTCCATAAGTGCGTTCGAGATCGACGTTCCCATTGTTTTCGTGCTCAGTTCTTAGAGTCACAGGAGTTCGAAATTTTATCAATAAAGTCAATAAAATTCACTCAATTGACCAAGCCATGAGCTATAGTGTTACGAACTCCTGTGTTAGAGTCGCGAATGACGAGAATATGTGTGCACAAACGTGCTTGTTCTTAGATCACACTGCTTGCAGTTCTTGCACCTCGAACCCGTTCTCGTGATGCGTACTTGGAGTTCGGAATCAGAAGGAATTTGTGCTCGTTCGAAGAACGGCGGTCTCGAACGCACTTCATGTATTTGGAAGATCATGATGTCATAGTCACGCAAACACTTAACCATGCAGGTAATCGACCATAAGTTCAAACATCTAAGAGACTCAGACAAATCTTGCTAAAATCTTAACCAATTCAAGATTGATTTCCAGATTTTCACTAGTCCGTACGGACTTGGACTAAGTGCTATAGAGAGTTTACTAGTCCGACATGTTTTTTACTAGTCTCGGACTTACGGACATGAGGTAATTTCGAACTCTGAAATCCGATTTCTTCACGGAGATCACCATATTTACATCCGCCGCATTTGAGTGCGCATGTTCTTTATACATGTAGAGGCACAGATCGCAGGAAAACTAAAATGACATATTAGTTTTGAAATTATATTTAGATATATTTCTGTGAAATGAAATATGTTTCATAATGAATATAAATTATTTGTGACTTTTTATAATTTTATGATGTAGTATATAGCTTTCCTATAATGAAATTAATTAAAAGAAAATATAATATATTGAAGAAAGTCATGCCCACTCCTTTCAGCAAAATATTACCAAATATTTTTGCGTAATTTTGTAATTCATTTACATTTGGAAAACAATTGGAGGAACATATGCAATTTTGTAATTCAATTAAGCCAATAATTATTTAATCACCAAAATTAAATATTCATGTGTCTGCTTTGAGGTTAAAAGTGTTTGTAACAAGAGAAGTTTGTAAAACATATATGTCCCCCCCCCCCCCCCCCTCATGGTGCAAAATTGAAAATGGTTAGGCACATGCATAATTTGATTGATTGATTGATGTTTACTACCACACTCAACAATTTTTCAGTCACCCGGTGGCGCCCAGTTTTTATTGGTGGAAGAGAGAACCCAGGTACAATGCACCTGGGAAGAGACCACCAACCTTCCGAAAGTAAACTGGGAAACTTTCTCACTTACCAGTGCCAGCGGGATTCGAACCCGCGCCGACAGAGGTGAGAGGCCGTGTTATTTTGAGTGCGATGCTCTAACCACTCAGCCACGGAGGCCCCTATCATTTGATTGATAGTACTATCACCAATTCGAAATATTGAGCAGACAATATCTTCCTATGTCAGAAGTGGATTGACCAAGCGACCTAAAAATCACTAGGGGTCATCTACTCCTTATGCTGTACCAGTGTACCAGGTTTGGTGTCAATCAAGCAAATAATTCTTAAAATATAGGAGACAATACATTATGTCCAGTTTAACCATTGACCTTTGACCATATGACCTCAAAATTAATAGGGGTCATCAACTCCGGAAGATGTACCAGTGTACCAAGTTCGATGTCTGTCAAGCAAAGGGTTCTCAAGATATTGAGCAGACAGCATATTCCTATGTCCAGTCTGACCCTTGACCAAGTGACCTCCAAATCAATAGGGGACATCTTTTCCTGAAACTGTACAAGTGTACCAACTTTGATGTCTGTCAAGCAAAGGGTTCTCAAGATATTGAGTGGACAGTATATTATATCTCCAGTTTGAGCCTTGACCTTTGACCATGTGACCTCAAAATCAATAGGAGTCATCTTCTCCTGAATATACACCAGTGTACTAAGTTTGATGTCTGTCAAGCAAAGGGTTCTCAAGATATTGAGTGGACAGTATATTCCAATGTCCAGGTTAACCCTTGACCTTTAAACATGTGACCTCAAAATCAATAGGGGTCATTTTCTTCTGAAGATGTACCAGTGTATCAAGTTTGAAGTCTGTCAAGCAAAGGGTTCTCAAGATATTGAACGGACAGTATATTCCTATGTCCAGTGTGACCCTTGATCTTTGAACTCAAAATCAATAGGGGTCATCTTCTCCTGAAGACGTATCAGTGTACCAAGTTTGATGTCTGTCAAGAAAAGGGTTCTCAAGATACTGAGCGGACAGTATATTCCCATGTCTATTTTGACCCTTGATCTTTGACCATGTGACCTCAAAATCGATAGGAGTCATCTTCTACTGAAGATATACCAGTGTACTAAGTTTGATGTCTGTCAAGCAAAGGGTTCTCTAGATATTGAGTGGACAGTATATTCCAATGTCCAGGTTAACCCTTGACCTTTGACCACGTGACCTAAAAATCAATAGGGGTCATCTTCTCCTGAAGACATACCAGTGTACCAAGTTTGATGTCTGTCAAGCAAAGGGTTCTCAAGATATTGAACGGACAGTATATTCCTATGTCCAGTTTGACCCTTGACCTTTGACCATGTGACCTCAAAATCAATAGGGGTCATCTTCTGCTGAAGATGTACCAGTGTACGAAGTTTGATGTCTGTCAAGCAAAGGGTTCTCTAGACATCGAATGGTCAGTATATTCCTATGCCCAGTTTGACCCTTGACCTTTGACCATATGACCTCAAAATCAATAGGGGTCATCTACTCCTTAGGATGTACCAGTGTGCCACGTTTGATGTCTTTCAAGCAAAGGGTTCTCAAGATATTGAGCGGACATTATATTCCTATGTCCAGAGTAGATTGACCTTTGACCTTTTGACCTAAAAAACAATAGGGATCCTCTTCTACTCATACCCAACCCACATATGAAATATCATTATCATCAGGTGAATGGTTCTCAAGATATTGAGCGGATATTATATTCCCATATCTAGAGTAGATTGACCCTTGACCTTTGACCTGAAAAACAATAGGGGTCCTCTTCTACTCATAACCAACCCACATATGAAATATCATTATCATCAGGTGAATGGTTCTTAAGATATTGAGCGGACAACATGTGGTCTACCGACCGACAGGTGCAAACCAATATGCCTTTCTTCTTCGAAGGGGGGCATAATAATAAAATACTGGTGTTATTACTGAAATATATAATATAGTCTGATTAATTTTCAATATTTGGTGACAGTTAGAATTCACGCCCCTTTAACTAATTCATAAATGAATAAATTCATTATTCTAAAACTTTATTTCAAGCTGCATTGATTAAAAGATTTATTCATCATGTTTCAAGTGTTGATTATTGGTTACATTTGTTTTTAAACAAGCATTCTGAGAGTATTACATAACAATACATAGTCCCCTACTGGAGGCAAAAATTATTGGACCGCAACAATATTCGAAGTTCATTACGAGACCAAGGTTATGATAAAAGGGAAGATTGGGAAACCAAGAATTGAAGATAGGAATATTAATGGTTGCAAATCAACTACTATTCAGGTACAAAAAAACTTCAAAATTGATCTGTAACTTGATATGGCAAAGCAATTATCATGATGTACTGAATATCAAATGAATATCTGCAAGCACGTCAAAAAAAGTCTGGAAAACTAATAATTCATGCTACTTTTCTAAGTCCAAGGGCCATAACTTAGTGAAAAATCAACAGATTGAGACGAAACTCGAACTTGATCTGTAACTTGTTATGGCAAAGCAATGTACAAAATATCAAATGAATATCTGCAAGCACATAAAAAAAAAAACTCCGGAAAACTAATAATTCATGCTATTTTTCTAAGTCTAAGGGCCATAACTTAGTGAACAAGAGGCCCATGGGCCACATCGCTTACCTGAGTCACCTTGGCCCATATACGAAGACTTTCCATATATATTTGCATGTAAAACCTTAGTCCTTAATATGGCCCAAACTTCCCCAGCAGGCCACGATTTTTGCAAACTTGAATCTACACTGTCAGAAAGCTTTCATGTAAATGTCAACTTCTTTGGCTCAATGGTTTTTGAGAAGAAGATTTTTAAAGATTTTTTCCTATATATTTGTATGTAAAACTTTGATCCCCTATTGTGGCCCCATCCAACCTTCGGGGGCCATGATTTTAACAAACTTAAATCTGCACTATGTCAGGAAGCTTTCATGTAAATTTCAGCTTTTCTGGCCCTGTGGTTCTTGAGAAGATTTTTAAAGATTTTTCCTAAATATTTGTATATAAAATTTTGATCCCCTATTGTGGCCCCATCACACCCCAAGGGGCCATGATTTGAACAAACTTGAATCTGCATTATGTCAGGAGGCTTTCATGTAAATCTCAGCTTTTCTGGCTCAGTGGTTCTTGAGAAGAAGATTTTTAAAGATTTATCCTATATATTAGTATGTAAAACTTTGATCCCCTATTGTGGCCCTATCCAACACCGGGGGCCATGATTTGAACAAACTTGAATCTGCACTATGTCAGGAAGCTTTCATGTAAATTTCAGCTTTTCTGGCCCTGTGGTTCTTGAGAAGAAGAATTTGAAATGACCTCACCCTATTTTTGCATTTTTGTGATTATCTCCCCTTTGAAAGGGACATGGCCCTTCATTTGAACAAAGTTGAAAGCCCTTCACCCAAGGATGCTTTGTGGCAAGTTTGGTTGAAATTGGCCCAGCGGTTCTTGAGAAGAAGTTGAAAATGTGAAAAGTTTGACGCCGACGACAGACAATGGACAAATTTTAATCAGAAAAGCTCACTTGAGCCTACATAAATGTATGTATGTCTATTTAATCTATTTAGCTTGATGTGTATTGATGAATTGATTTTGGAATGTCAGTGTTATGTATTTATGATGTTAAATAAATGTGTTGTTAGTTATGGAGATTTTGATTTACATAATGATTTTTGTAAAGTTTGTAAACAAATGCTTATTTCTTTATTGGAATTAATTGTCGCTGTGACTACAAAGAGCAGCATGCGAGATAACTTCGATCAAACGTGACAAAACTGGCGCTAATTCGTGGACTCAAAAGCGAAGCCTTTAAAAAATAATTAAGAGGCAGTGTTTGGCGTGAAGACGATAATGATGAGATCAATGTATACACATCCAAATACATATGAAAGTCACCCTAAACAACCTTCGTTACACCCAAAGAGTTTGACAATTCAAGATGTCTGGTAAGTTGAATTCATATTATTCTACTAAACACAGATTTTCACATAAGCGTGAGATTTCCTCATTAAAAAAAAGGCTAGAACCGTCAGACGAAAAGAAACACAATTGATCATCGAAACATATGAGGTCGAAATGTCTTTAGGGTCGAAACGTCCTAGTAATATATATAAAACAAGAGATGTTTGTAAAACACATATGCCCCCCATGGTGCAAAATTGAAAAGGGTTATACACATGCATCATTTAATTGAGAGTAGTATCATCAATTCAAAATATTGAGCAGACAATATCTTCCTATGTCAAGAGTGGATTGACCATGTGACCTAAAAATCAATAGGGGTCATCTACTCTTTATGCTGTATCAGTGTACCAAGTTTGGTGTCAATCAAGCAAATAATTCTTAAAATATAGGAGACAATATATTACTATGTCCAGTTCAACTATTAACCTTTGACCTCAAAATCAATAGGGGTCATCTTCTCCTGAAGATGTACCAGTGTACTAAGTTTCATATCTATCAAACAAAAGGGTTATCAAGATATTGAGTGAACAGTATATTACTATGTCCAGTTTGAGCCTTGACCTTTGACCATGTGACCTCAAAATCAATAGGAGTCATCTTCTCCTGAAGATATACCAGTGTACCAACTTTCATGTCTATCAAGCAAAGGGTTTTCAAGATATTGACCGAACAGTATATT
This sequence comes from Ostrea edulis, assembly GCF_947568905.1. Taxonomy (NCBI): domain Eukaryota; kingdom Metazoa; phylum Mollusca; class Bivalvia; order Ostreida; family Ostreidae; genus Ostrea; species Ostrea edulis. The sequence goes on from NC_079167.1 coordinate 45,365,863, forward strand.
ACTATGTCCAGTGTGACCCTTGACCTTTGACCATGTGACCTCAAAATCAATAGGGGTCATCTTCTTCTAAAGATGTACTGGTGTACCAAGTTTGATGTATGTCAAGCAAAGGGTTCTCAAGATATTGAGCGGACAGTATATTCCTATGTCCAGTTTGACCCCTGACCTTTAAACATGTGACCTCAAAATCAATAGGGGTCATCTTCTCCTGAAGATGTACTAGGGTACCAAGTTTGATGTATGTCAAGCAAAGGGTTCTCCAGATATTGAACGGACAGTATATTCCTATGTCCAGTTTGACCCTTGACCTTTGACTACATGACCTCAAAATCAATAGGGATTATCTTCTCCTGAGGATGTACCAGTGTACTAAGTCTGATGTCTGTCAAGCAAAGGGTTCTCAAGATATTGAGAAGACAGTATATTCCAATGTCCAGTTTGACCCTTGACCTTTGACCATGTGACCTCAAAATCAATAGGGGTCATCTTCTTCTAAAGATATACCAGTGTACCAAGTTTGATGTCTGTCAAGCAAAGGATTCTTGAGACATTGAGTGGTCAATATATTTCTATGTCCAGTTTGACCCTTGACCTTTGACCAGGTGACCTCAAAATCAATAGGGGTCATCTACTCCTTAAGATGTACCAGTGTACCAAGTTTGATGTCTGTCAAGCAAAGTGTTCTCAAGATATTGAGCGGACAGTACAGTGTACATTCCTATGTCCAGAGTAGGTTGACCCTTGACCTTTAACCTTTTGACCTGAAAAACAATAGGGGTCCTCTTCTTTTCATAACCAACTCACATATGAAATATCATTACGATCAAGTGAATGGTTCTCAAGATATTGAGCGGACATGTGGTCTACTGACCGAGCGACCGGTGCAAACCAATATGCCCCTCTTCTTTGAAGCAGTCTTCACGAAAAACTTTGTGAAGCACAGGCCCTTCGGGCCTCCCAGTATAATAATTTTGCAAGCCCGAACAATATTTTAATGGCCCAAAATGTTTTTTTCTAATCTGACCACTTGTCATTTGCAAGGTACAAGCATACTGTAGGAAAATACATATCCAGATGACCATAGTTAAAGAACAACTGACATTATTATATCTTATTTTATTTTGCAACAGATGACATCAGAGGCTCATGTTCTACTGTTAAATCTCAGCAAAGGCCCACCCTCGGTCCAATGGGGCTAACTTTTCGATCTCTTTTTCTCTTTGTACTACTGGGTTTTTTTTTAATTATTTGGATCCGATGGTTATGATTACGAAATACGCTTGTGAGGTTTGGAATTTCACTGACGAGCCCCCTCCCTACACGGGTTGAATATTATTTTACGTCCCTCTTGAAAATATTTCACTCATATGGAGACGTCACCACTGCCGGTGAAGGGCTACATAATTTAGGCCTATGCTCGGCGCTTATGGCCATCGAGCAGGAAGGGATCTTTATCGTGCCACACCTGCTGTGACACAGGACCTCGGTTTTTGCCGTCTCCTCCGAAGGACCGCCCCTATTAGTCGCCTCTTACGACAAGCAAAGGGGTACTGAGGACCTATTCTAACCCGAAACCCCACGGGAATCTCAACACGGACATTGGAAGTTAATGTAAATATATAGTATGTGCATGTATTTTTTATATATGGACATACTATATATTTACATTAACTTCCAGTGCCTGTGCCTCCCTATACTTCATAAAAGGCAGGTCCGGTTGATCATTTTTTGATGTGAAATTTCATTGCTACATGTAAGTCATGACAAAGTCTAATTCAATCTCACACTATATTTGTAATATATACAAAACATACAATAAAACATTTACAGGCCCTCTGGACTCCTGGGTTAAATATTTTTAGAAGCCCGATAAAGATTTTACTGGCCTCGGGCCACCGGTTAATGTCGAAGACTGTTGAAGGGGGGCATAAAAATGACAAGTCATACGTGTTTGCAAAAAAGTGGTATGAAAAAGGTGTTAACAATGATTTTGTAGACTCTTAACGGTATTTTTCTAACAATGGATAGATTTAGAAAAAAATTTGATATTGATCATGTTTGTTTTATGCAATACAACAGTATCATAAATTCTATTTCTACAATGGCAAAAAACTGCGAGTCAAGAGTTGAGAAAATATGTTAAGGTTGATCGATCCTCATGTGATGTCATAGGTTATTGCAAAAATCTTCATAAACTAAACTTTGCACATGATAGAAATATATCTTTCTGAGGAATGTTATTCACTGGATATAATAAAAAATCTGGTAAACTATTAATACTGAAAAAGTTTACATTTTCCACAAATAATCAATTATTTATGATTAAAAAATGTTGTCAAGGGCAATAACTCCTATGCTGAAATTTCCTCTACTGGATGTCTATTATACACTGGTTTCCCTAACATCCACAATTAATCTATACATATTTATGAGTTAGCAGTTTTAAAACTGTTGGTATCTAAATTTTGTCATTTTAACAAGTTTTTATCTATTTTTATTATTCTGTTTAACGAAAATGTGTGATTTTCTGATGTTGCTGTATACTTTTGTTTTTGTATGTCTGACATCTTTAAAAAGGTGGTAACATATACATTTTCTTTGGTTATTAATTGAATTAAACTATATTGAGTGGAAATTAATAAAGTTTTTCCACTTTTAACCATTAATATTGATAAGTCACATGAGGATGGAGCTACCTTAATGGTCCAGCCACACCTTTCCACTATGAAGATATACTATTGCATAAGAAATGCAATATATATAAGAACATTACTTATAAAGAAAAAATTCCGACTTCAATTGCTAAATGGAATTCCTGTCCATTTTTGAGGGGCTATAGAGATATCATTAATAACCAAAGAAGTTTTTGAAATATGTTTTAAATTAACATCAGATTCAGCAGCACAATGGTTGCAATACACAATTTTATTTTTGTGACAAGAAAGGAACTTTGTGGAACCAACTAAGCTTACATATTTATGAGAAAACAACAAATAGAATTGGTTTCAATGTATTTAATATTATTTTTGGTGATTGTCCATTACAAAATTCAAACAAAGTAATAAATTTCATAATTTTATATACCAAACAATATATATATATTTATGTTTCAAACATAACAGATTACCATCTTTTGAGGGTGTATTACAATATATTAGGATGAAATTTACCAAATTGTATATTTTCAAAAAACTGCAATTTTAAAAAATTCAGTACAATCTGGGCTGTATGGAAAAATATTTTTGATTAATGCCTTTCCACTCTTTACTTGGTACTGTCAACCTTGATATGTTATTATAATTAAACTATATGTGTGAATGCATGTATGAATGTTATTATCAGATACTAAAATTTGCAAATAAAAAAAAATTCAAAAAAAAATTTATATGCCAGACACTCAGTCACATAATATCTGATTATATTTAGATTAAGTGATCAAATTCTGTATTAGTGGCAAACAGCAAAGATAATCAGTAAATTAACAAAATACTCTTTTGACTTTTTCTGAAAAGCAAAATACTCATTGGTTTGAAAATCAGGGGGTAAATACTCATTGTGGTAAAAAATTATCTGGAGCTCTGCATCTTCACTGTGTAGTAATGTACTTTACCCTAGTCCAAAATGGCGACAGGCAAATACGCTTCCACTTTTCTCCTTAAAATATTGGTGTTTTCTGTCTTGAGTTCTAAATTTATTTTGTACCAATTAAATAGGTATAGTGTTAGTTCTAAATGGCTATCTGGAGATTTCATTTAAATTGGGCGTATTTAACAAGAAAACCTGCCTCGAAGATTTGCTACAGATTAAGGTAAAGTTTTTGGAATGTTAATACACAATCAGCGTAAAGTTTTTTCGCGATTAGGGTAGTTATTTATCGTACATTCAAATGTTGAGGTCACACTAATTATATAAATAAACTTTTTTCTTATATCAAATGAATAAGAATTCAAGCTGCGTGTGATTATAAAATTTTTAGTAATTTTTGACGTTATATCATATTTTCCATTTCACGTCCGTTATTTTTGTCATATGAAGAATATAATGTATGAATTTATTTATTACTCCGTCGTGAAATTGATGTTTTCCTTGGTGTCCAGTATTACATGTACATGTAAATTCTCTGTGAATGTCACCAACATTAAATGCGTTTTCCAGGAGGACATTAGAGATCACAAACAAATAGTAAAATACGCATATCTTGCAGATTTGTAACTGAACTCCAGCAGTAGCTCAGTGATATCTGAGAGCATTCGCTTCGTAACCGGTAGGTCGTGAGTTCAAGCCCCGCTTGTGTCATGGCCGCATCAAACTTAAGACGTAAACATAGGTAGTGATTGCTCCTTCGCCAAAATCACGGATCTTTAGGATATGTCCTTAAAATCGGATGTCCCATGTAGCGACAGGTGTTGGCACATTAAAGAATCCTCACTGCTACGGCTGTAAGCGCTAAGCATAGGTCTAAATTTGTGGTACTTCACCTACAACTGGTGGCATTTCAATGTAAGTGAAAAATAATTCTCGATGGGACGTAAAACAAACAACCAACCAATGAAATGTATTTGTTGTCAGTATATATCATGAAATGTGGTCCCATGTTGGGAATGATTTCTGTAAGCTAGACTAGTTGATTGCATGGGTGTTAGAACAAGGGGAGGGTGGGGGCTTAATCTTCACCAAAATATTCCCAAAACATACATTTTTCAGCCGAAAGAGTCCTGATCAACGAAGCTAGCCCTTTCTAATATACTTTTGATGCCTATGATTTGCAATAGTCTAATTTCATTTCATTAATTTCAAATAAGTTTAAGTTTGTTTTATTAAGGTCTTCCGTCTCCTGCGGAAGACCTTACTATTATTGTTCGCGTTCTTCTTCTTCATTATTATTATTATTATTATTTTCCTTGGTAGTACACGCGTTTTTCTCAGCCATTTCTCGATCGATTTTCACGAAATTTTCAGGAAAGATGTCTTTTGGTGACGAGACTTTGCTTGCAAAATTTCGTGCTTGACGTCACTTCCGGTCAGGAGTTATCTCTCTTTTAGTGACTTTTTGAAGGGCCTTGTTGTCCACACATCTCCTCCGTTAGTTTTGAAGCTAGAGTCTTGAAATTTCTACACAAGATAGAGTAAACATTTTAGAAGATTTGTGGGGGATTCGATTTTACCGGAGGCGATTTGCCTAAACGCTCGCCTGGACCTGAAAAAATGGATGCCAAAATTTTTCGCCGATTTCGGCGATTTTTGACCTTTGATCTCCAATATCTTTTTTCTTGCAAATATTTTGTTAAGACATGTAGAACAAAAGTTGTGCACATTTACGAGATCTTTTCGAAAATATCAAGATTTAGGGGCTAGCCCCTTCAATTAGGGATCTAGAAGGGCTCAAAGTCTAGATCAAATATCTCAAAAATCGTTAATATTTTGGTATAAGTCAAAGAACAAAAAATGTTCATCTCAACAATCCAAATCTATTCATATAAAAATTTAGGTCATATGTTACGTAATAAGGGATTTTAAGGGCCAAAACCATAAAATTTTTACCCCTTGTATCTCGAAAACGACAAATATTTTGAAAAGCAATAAAGAACAAAAGTTGTTCAGAATGATGATCTGAACAATATGCATATTTCGTTTTTACCCTATGTGGCCCCGTTAGGGAGCTACAGTTTGGCCCCTAAAAATTACTTCTAGAAATAACTCGAGAACGGTAAAAAATTTCTAAATACTTGTTGAACAAAAAATGTTTGAAATGTCATGACCTTTCTTACGATATCAAGCAAAAGGGGCTGACCCTTTAAATGAGGGGCCCAGAAGGGTCCAAAGGTTTATGAGAATATCTCAGAAACTATTAATATTTTGTAATAAGTCATTGAAGCGGAAATGTTCATCTAAACGAGCTTGTTCTTATCAAATCAAAAAGTAGGTCATATGTTATGTAATAAGGGATTTTAAGGGCCAAAATCATAAATAATTGACGCCTCATATCTTGAAAACGACAAATATTTTGAAAAGCATTATTGAACAAAAGTTGTTCAGAATGATAATCTAAACAATATGTACATTTCGTTTTTTCCCTATGTGGCCCCGTTAGGGAGCTACAGTTTGGCCCCTAAATATTTCTTGTACAGATAACTCGAGAACGGTAAAGAATTTCTAAATACTTGTTGAGCAAAAAATGTTTAAAATGACAAGGCCTTTCTTACGATATCAAGCAAAACGGGCTGGCCCTTTAAATTAGGGGTTCAGAAGGGTCCAAATGTTTTTGAGAATATCTCAGAAACTATTAATATTTTATAATAAGTTGTAGAAGCGGAAATGTTCATCTCAACGAGCTTGATCTTATCAAATCAAAAAGTAGGTCATATGTTACGTAATTAGAGATTTTAAGGGCCAAAATCGTAAATATTTGACGCCTCATATCTTTAAAACGACATATTTTTTGAAAAGCATTATTGAACAAAAGTTGTTCAATGTGTCATAACCTATCGATCAATATCAAAAAATGGGTCTGTGGGCCTCATGGCTCGCCTGTAGAATCGATTTTTGTCGATATCAGTCGATTTCAAAAACTTGTAACTGGTAAATATTTTGTAAGGACATATTGAACAAAAGTTGTTCAGTTTATCGAGATCTATCGATTGATATCAAGAAATAGGCCTATGGTCCTAATGGCTCGCCTGTAGAGTCAATTTTTTGTCGATATCGGTCGATCTCAATAACTTTTTACAGGTAAATATTTTGTAAAGACATATAGAACTAAAGTTGTTGAGTCTATAGAGGGCTAACAAATGACATCAAGAAATAGGCCCGCGGGCCTTATGGCTCGCCTGGAGAGTCGAATTTCAAACGAATTTCACCGCAACTTTGCTTCAGAAGCTTATGATATGAAAAATTGATTATATCTAAAGTGTCTTAAAGTCGGAAACTAAATTGGGACTCATTTGTCTTTTTTTTTTTTTTTAACTCCGAGTGCATCAACAAATCGGACGGAAGACCTACTCGTTGCTCGCAACGAGATCGTGTCTAGTTTTTATTATTATTATTTATTTATTTATTGAATTTTCGTAATTTGTAACTTTGCTCTTTCGTATTCATCAGTTTTTATTTAAACTCGGAACGTCTGTAATATAATTTATTTTGTATATCCGTTATGTTTCTAACTAAAGAATGTAACAGTTTCACTTTCATTTTCATGAATAATTCAATTACAATGACTAACAAATTACTGCATGTAGTAACCTAAAATTGTTACTGCATCCAATGGAAACTTAATTGTTTTTCATCACGGAGAAGCAAGTACCCCAAACGACAAATTCTGTTAACCACAAAGTACAGACCCTGAAGCGTACTACTACACCACTTGCACGAAACCACAGGCAATTGCATCGCTTGGGGTCAAATTTACTATATAAAGAGTAAAGGTATAGAACTCTAAATATAGGGTACCCAACTTAGCCGATGTAAAAACAATAAATTAATTGATATAAAATTCTACTTTGTATTTTATTTTATTCATACATAATCAATCTACATTACTACTAAAGTTCATCCCGAAATTCCGTATACTTCCCAAGATATGCAGAAATGAACTTGGAAAAATGCCTATTATTTTTTGGTTGACTTTTAGCTGGGCCCTGACACTATACGACTACACAGAGTGTTTGAGCATTGCAACAAGCTATCAAATAGAATGTGCAGCATAAAATATCATTTCTAAAATGAATTTCTTACCCCAATTCATAAAATGAAGTCCGTAATAGCTCCAAGTGACTGAAAATTTTAAACGGTTTCTACTTTCATTTAACAGTCATTTTCATCGGTGCCACTAACTACCCACATTGACATCATTATTATCAATCGTCAAACACCTGTGATAATGTGATTTAGATAAAAATAGACATAATAAGACATTTGTATATTTATAAAGACTTGTTATTAGCATAATTTATGTACTATAAAGAATCAATATTGATAAATATTAGTATTTGAGTCTCTAAATCGTTATGGGTCCTTCCATCTCTTTTGAGTAATTAGTCATAACTACCGTTCATGGTGGGGATTGTGAAAATACAGACGGTTTAAAAAATTTCAGTCACTTGGAGCTATTACGGACTTCATTTTATGAATTGGGGTAAGAAATTCATTTTAGAAATGATATTTTATGCTGCACATTCTATTTGATAGCTTGTTGCAATGCTCAAACACTCTGTGTAGTCGTATAGTGTCAGGGCCCAGCTAAAAGTCAACCAAAAAATAATAGGCATTTTTCCAAGTTCATTTCTGCATATCTTGGGAAGTATACGGAATTTCGGGATGAACTTTAGTAGTAATGTAGATTGATTATGTATGAATAAAATAAAATACAAAGTAGAATTTTATATCAATTAATTTATTGTTTTTACATTGGCTAAGTTGGGTACCCTATATTTAGAGTTCTATACCTTTACTCTTTATATAGTAAATTTGACCCCAAGCGATGCAATTGCCTGTGCACGAAACGTTACGAAACGATTCTTGCACGGAACGGTGAACGGTTTGCACGAAACGCTGAACGATCTGCAGTGAACGGTTTGCACGAAACGCTTACCATTTTGTAGGCATGGCTTGCAAGCTTTGTGAACGGTCTGCACGCTTTGATTTTTTCGGTATTATTTGGTTCAAATAGTTTCAATATAATTGCAGTATTCTAGATATTTAAAAAAGTTGAAAAAAATGATAATGATTCATTTTAAAATGATTGCTCATGTACTACGCGGTAAATTTCATTTTAATTGCTTATTAGATCAATGACTTGGTATGAACACGTTGGAATGAAAACGAATGAATTTTTTTTCCCCCGGAAATAAAAGAAAAATATGCAAAAATCATATCGTCACAGAATATGGATTAATCAAATTTTATTGATTCATTGCTCTATTAAATTCATTGAAACTGAATATGAAATGGTCCCGTCTGTTTCGCTATTTTTGTACATTCATTCTGAGTGTCGCTAAAATACATTTGCAATTTGTATATTCCAGGCCTATTCCCAAAGACAAATATTGAATAAACCTATAAATTTTATAAACATGTGTATGTGTATGAAAACAGATAAAATAATTTAAAGCTGTATGGTCCGAATTACAATATTTTTTTCCATCTCGTAAAAATGCTATTAAATCATCGCACATATGTAGTTATGAGACTGTACGACATATCATAAATTATTTCACCTGTTTTAACCCAAATAATTTGATTTTAAATCGATGTTTACAAATAACCGCGTCACTCTGCCATTTCAAGTGACAGTCACGTGACCAGTTCAAACTTTCAGATCAGGTGGTCTTATCTGTGTAAAGCTGTGTATTTTGTTATAACAGTACCGTACCATAAGTTTAATAGAAATAAAAATATCAAATACCTTAGTAATTCATTGTTTTACGCTCTTTCAGCCTTAAAACTAGACAGTTGCGTATGAGTTAATACATCATGTTGGGATTCCCCTGACGCGCGTGGGTCAATTTATAGACGTCTATTATGGGATGATTTATATATGTAGCCACTATATTTACTTTCTAAATAATATTCGCACTGTTTTCTTTTACATGCAGATGTTTTCAAGCATGTAATTAAGGGAAAGTTAATAACTTTATAAAGTAATTAATCTGCTTTAAAGTAATTATGTACAAAAATAATACATGAACATCGGGTCATACAGCTTTAAAGAAACTTCTCATCAGAAAAGATTGAAATATTTTTGGGCGGGGAGAGGGTTGTGAACGGTCTGCACGAAATGCTAGGCATGACCTGCACGCTTTGATTTTTTTTTGGCATTATTTGTTTCACCCTTGGGTTAGTTTAAACAAGGAATAGTTTAATGACTTACGAACACATTGGAATAAAAGGAAATGAATAGTTTTTAACTTCGAAATAAAGGAAAAAGATGCATAAATTGTATCGTCATGGAATACTTATTATACAACTTTATTCATTCATTGCTCTATTAAATTCATTGAAAAAGTCACGTCTGTATCGCTATTTTTGTACATTCAATCCGAGTGCCGTTAAAACACGTGTGCAATTTGTATATTCCAGGACTCTTCTCAAAAACAGATCTTTAAATAAACCTATACATTTTTACATACGTGTATGACAACAGATAAAATGATTTTAAAAATTCTCATAAGACTAGAACATATTCTCCTGCAGGAGGGGGGGGGGGGTGCATCTAGACATAGAATTAACCAGACAATAAGAACCTGTCACCTTGGATAAGAAGGGAAGATACAAAACAATCAAAATATGATTGAAATAGATTGAGAAATAAATCATATAAATGAATAAATAAAACAAATAATGACTAACTACAGTAATGATCAACAGATATGCGAGCGCATCTAATATCCAATTTTAATTAGATTGTTGCATTTGCCTCAATTTTAAACTTATCGAAAACTGCATTCATTTTTGAGAGACAAAAGACATAAGCACCTCTTTTGTCATATTTCAATTGCCCCCGCCAATTTTCACACCTTCTGTACGAATATTAATTTCAAATACCTGGATGAGCCGAGGTCGGTTATTGTGGTAAAAAAAAAAAGGACCTTGGAATTTGCATAGAATATAAAAGTTATACACAGGTCGGTCTTTGCATTATAAATGCAGACAGTTCCGATAAACGATTTTGATGAAATTATTTTTTAACTAAAAAGAGAAACTTGATCATACAAATGTAACAAGACAAATAAATTATTCCTATATACAAAAAAAAATAGATAAAATTTTTTAAAAAATAACGAGGGCAGAGATATATACATGTCTCTGCACTTGCTAGAAACTACCAAGGGTGAAAAAATGGTATCGGATATTGCTTTGCCTGGTGGTTTTAAAATAAACTGTTTTCTTTCGATTATTTGCAGATTTTCACTGTTAAAAGTTTCTCATGAAAACATTTAGAACTTGCTGGCCAGTCGGACCAGTGAACTGTCTGAATTTACTGGCCCACAGTGAAATTTACTGCCCCCCCCCCCCCCCCCCCCCCCCAAATTTTCATAGTACATGTTTATCACATACGTTATGGAATGCATTGTAAATTTGTACAATTAATTTACTGAAACTATGGTTATTACTTATATTCATATCCACCCTAAGACTCCTTTCTGTCGATACCAGAAAAACAACACCGTGTGCGATATTTTCTCTCTCTCGTCTGCAAACAACAAGACTACACATTCACGTATTTTTCACAAACATGAAAACAGCCCGAGAGCACCTTAGGAAGTAGCCCGAGTTCTCTTCCAACATCAAATGTAAATGATTGACATTATACTATAAACTATAGAAATTGCATAAAATGAAAGATAACTGCAATTGACGAAGTTCATTTTAATTGGACAATGCAATAAATCAGCAATTACCGGAATGCAATGCAATACAGAAAGCGGCCATTTCTGTTGTTCAAGTTGTTCTTTGAATATTCACGTGATCAACGTACAAGTTATCTTGACAATTACAAGTATAGTTATTGTTCTTTACTTTAAAGAAATAAACAAACCACGATGTCCAAACACTTACTTTATGTGCTATCAATTGATTTATTTTTATGGTATTAAATTTAAGCAAATAAGACGTTTAGAATATCTAAATCCAACATTATATCTAATGTAACTAACAAAAAGTCTACAAGCCCATCGGACTTCCTGATGTTTTATTTTCACTGACCCAACCCTAAAATTAACTGGCCTCAGTCTTCGGACCACTGAGTTTTCGTGAAGACTGTTTTGAAATAATTGGTCAAATTCCCAACAATGTTTACCTGTCCTATATCCAATGCCAAAATGACTTGCACGGTCTTTACGTTTCTAAGGGCGTGGTTTGAACGATCTGCACGTTTCTATGGGCGTGGCTTGATCATGCACGGAACGATTCTTGCACGAAACGGTGAACGGTCTGCACGGAACGGTGAACGGTCTGCACGGAACGAAACGCTTTGGAGGTGTAGTAGCACGCTTCAGGGTCTGTAGTGTGTTCTGCTTTGAGGAAGGCAGAGAATTTCACCATTCTTGCAAAGTCGAGGATCGTATTACAATACATATGTACTTATACCATTACCTTCACTTTGGTCTTTATCAATTGACATAGTCCCTCTAAAACACCCATAGGGCATCCTGTATACAACAGACCAGAAGTCATGACTGCAGGTATCGGAATATCGTATATTATTCAGATTGGTTGTTTACTGTTTAACGTCCCTCTCGATATTTTTTCACCCATATGGAGACGGATATGTAGGAGAAATAACCTATGTCAAGAAGATGAACAACTATTTTCGAAAAAACTCTAAAGTCACTCCCTCCCCTCTATTCAAACACTCTTAGTACTCATTTTTCATCCTCGTTTTTATCAGTTGTTTACAGTTTTTCTTCGATTCTGTTTCACATCTTGAGGATTTCAGGTTCAAAAGTGTTAATGTTTTCTAAGATACATTGATCTGTAGCTGTTTGAAAGTATGTATTTTGCCGCAACAAAATCAACTTTACTGTTTTTCAGACGCAGTTTGTTTCAGGGTTGGGCGGTCAAAACCGCCCCCGGTTTTAACCAGTGGTTTTAACCATCCCGGTCAATACTCCCCAAGTGGTCAATACTGGTCAATAATGATTTAAACTGTCCATTTTCCTATTTTTGTACATTTCTTGCAAAGATAAAGATAAATTAAGTCTTTTCATTATATGGATCAATTGTTGATTAATATTTTTCATTAGATAATCAAATGTAATTTCATAAGTTTAATATATTTGGTATGCTGAAACTGACCGAAATATCTTCAGTACCTACCAGAGGGTCACAGTTCTATAGCTTAGCTTGAGAATTGGGAACAGACCTCTTAATACATGTACCTAGACAGATTAAGAATAAAAGGTAGCTGGACATTACCTGATCACAGGAAGCAGAGTTGACAGGTGTTAATAAGCATAGGCTGGGACCAGAGATGACCAGTGTGCCTGTTATTGTTATGAAAACATCACCAACACACCCCCTCAAATGTTTATTCAACAGTTAAAATGAAGATTGATGAAACAATACTTATATAGGTACAGTGTAGTTCTCTTGTTAAACTAAGGAATTTGAACAGAAACTTTTACATCTTCCCCAATTCAACAGAGTCATTTGTACATTATTTATTTAGTATTATGACTTATAAGCACAATTTATAAACTGATAGTGCATGTTATGAATAACAGTATATAATGGTCACTTAAACATTTAAAATAAATAATACAGACTATAATGACCAAATAATCTTCAATCGACCAGTATTAACCAGTATTGACCAGTTTTAACCAGTATTGACCACCGGCCCGGTCAATACTCATATTGACCACTTTTTTGCCAACCCTGGTTTGTTTAAATATCTAAGATATATTATTATAAAGATCTGCTTGAGTTTGTCACCGTGTTCTTAAAAATTGCCGGCACAGGGATAATTTAATTTTTGTGATGTTTAAGGACATTCGCAACGTTTATGATATTTTTTCTAGAATTATGTTTTTCATCTCCTCGGTATGAAGAGTTTGTATGATTTCTGAAATAGGTTTAAATTTTAAATTGCGTAATATTACCAAATAGTTCATATCGGCCTGGGTAGCACCTAACTTGTAAGGGTCCTGGGTTCGATACCCGATTGTTCCAAAGATTAACACAACAGTAAGACATTAGGACATATCTTGAAACAACCAATTAATTCAACATTTTACTCATCTAAGTTATTTCTGTATGCGTTGCCCTTGTCATTAAAATTGATCAAGTTCCCTTTACTCTAGTCGTAAATTTGCTTTACCTGAATCATGGTCAAATTTTGAAACCGCTATATCACTGTGAAAGGCGCTGATCATTGAATATTTACCTTCTACTATCTAGACTATTGCAACATTAAACAGGTTAGGAACACTTCCCCTATAGCGAGACATTCTCGCTAAAACGCGATTATCCCTCTTTAGCGAGAAATAAACATTGCCATAAACAGGTGTTTTGGCGTCTTTATTGAAAATAATGGCAAATCCCGTGCAACGCTGAATAAGTGTGACACACACTCAACATGAAGTGAATTGTTTCTATGAAATTGACAACATAGTCAAGAAATTTCATATCAAAGTTGCTGCATAAGAGAGAAGCAGTCTGGAATCCAATACACAGCGCGAGTGTTTTTGTTTCGATTAATATATTTGCGGAAACATCACACATTTTAGCACTTTTTCTTCTTTTCACGTGAAACACGAAGATATGTATTCCACGGGTGTTTTTCTCCGTTGTACGGGATATATTTACTCTCGCTAGAGAGGGATAATCGCGTTTTAGCGAGAATATCTCGCTATAGGGGAAGTGTTCCCAACCTGTTAAACATCCCTTTTGCAATATATACTTCATATATTTGTATATTAGGTGCAAAATAATGCAAGCGTACTTGCTTGTCGCCATCTTGGACTAAGGTAACGTACTTTACCTTAGTCCGTTTCTACACAGTGATCTTACAGGTGACTGGAATTTTGACTTAAGTCTGATTTTGTTACATGATACTGGGGTCTAACTTGTAAGTATTATCTAATCAGGTGGTGTCTTACGACATTGACAGAATAGGTAGAGAATATCAAGATTCGGGTGAAAATCTGATTTTAAGTCAAAACGTTACTTGTTAATTAGGACTCCCCTCCCTTTCCAACTCAGTTCGCAATTCGCCTCCCCAATGTTAAATACTTGCCGACGCCCCTGGGTGAATGAACATATCTAGGCTATATACTGAGGTAATCTCGGCCCCTTTATTAGTAATTTCGGTCATTTCATTGGTTATTTCGGTGATTAGAGGTAATTTGGATGATTCTATGCACCCCAATTCGTCTGTTGCAATGTCATGCCTTATAAGGGCTTATCCGTTTTTCAAATTTACAAAGGATAAATATGAACTAAACCTAGAATGACACAATAAGTGTTAAAATAAAGACTATAAACACAAATGAACACCACGGTTTCCCGAACCTTGCGACCTGTCCCGAATTCGTAGCTGTCCATCCTCATCCATTGCACTGAGTTATCATCCTGACACTATTTCGGAGTATCTCTCATTTTTTCAGTATTTGGCGGGGAAGGAGAAATGATCAACTGGTTCCCCAGTGATTACACTCGGATCACCTCGGCGATTTCATCTAACCTTAACCTAGTATCCGAGGCTTTCCGAGTGCAAGCACGCTTTTCCCCGCCCCCGCCACTCATTTATCACTCCAATCGTAACTACTCGGCTATTTCCGTAACCGCAAATGAACGAA
>NC_079167.1:45386158-45391158 GCF_947568905.1 Ostrea edulis
ACTGATATACTTACCCTGATATCCTCTTTAAAAGACTCTTTCTCGAAATGCCGTTCAAAAACAAAAGATTCATTTCCAAGGTTATGTATCCAATTATTGCACAATGTTCATAGTTTTGGGGGGAGATCAGGGATGCTAAAAGGTAGATACATGTATTCCTTTTCCTTTGACCACAGTGCAAAATTTCGCTTGAACTCCCGACATTTAGATCATAGATACTCTGTAACCCATTTAGTGCTAGGCACAGCAGTTGTAATGAATTGCCGCATACACGTCATCAGCCGCCATGATAAGAGATTCTCCCATTCAGCTCAGTTTTCAGTGTAAATGACAGATTAAATCTTGTTATCAGCTGCAATTATTTTTTCTATGCTAGATTTTGTTGTCTGCATGGTACTAGTTTCCACATATCAAAATTTGATTTTTGACCCTACGTTCCCTTTAAGTTGTGACTCTTGAACATGACTTTGGAAACTCAAATTCTAGAATTCATTTTATTTGGATGGGGGTAGGGGTGGGCATTATGAAAGAGTGACTGAAACATCACCATCAGACAATTAGAGAGAACCATTATCATAAGGATTCAAAAGTAATTGTTGCTGAAATTTTGACCATTCTGCATGTAG
The DNA here is from genome assembly GCF_947568905.1 of Ostrea edulis. Taxonomy (NCBI): domain Eukaryota; kingdom Metazoa; phylum Mollusca; class Bivalvia; order Ostreida; family Ostreidae; genus Ostrea; species Ostrea edulis. The sequence continues at coordinate 45,386,785 of NC_079167.1, forward strand.
GAAATTTGACAAGGTGGACAAAACAAAACTGGAACTTAAAGATGATAAATAAGATGGGTATTCCATTTTATTATCAGATATACATGCATGTCTGTTCCTTTCAATGTCATGCATAATGCAAGTATGGATAATGTCAACCATACTCTTAAATAGGCTATAGACAATGGGGAAGGGTATATGAAAAACATTTTCTGTAGTTCAATCATGTTCAGTTTTCATCTAACAGTTTGTTCCAGTTAAAATTTTTCAGTTTGTTTTATTGTAGGTATTTGTGTACTGCCTGTCTATCAATGTAAATGTTTATTGCTTCAAAGATTTCAAGGAGACCATTCTAGCAGTATGTGCTATTAAATTTCAATTTTTTATTGCAATTCACCTTTGAATTAGAACGCTTTGGCCGATATAATATTGCGTTGTGTGATGACACAATTGAATCTGTTTGTAATACAATTGCGAAATGCAACAGAAACTCTCATTGGTCCATATGTATAAGTCCGCCCAAATTCCCTTATACGGGAGTAGTCAGCATTTGAAAACATGACGGCCAGATGCTAGATGGGAAAAAAACCTCAAAGGAAGAAAGAAAAAAAGTTGTATTCTTGTGTTGCTGTCTCATAAATTGAATATAAAAAAATCCTAACATATTTTCCTACTATACTTGTGTCCAAACATACCTTCAAATATTTATTAAAGCCCCATACGACCCAAAAACTCGATCACAGCTTTTGATGATTTCGTTCGTAGACGTAGCCATGCTAGGTAGCCAGTCAATTCGAATCCCGGTTCATTTCCATATTGGCACAATAGCGTCTAGATGTGTACTAATACCCCACAAATATTTTAGCTAAATTGTTTAAATAATATACCACCCCAGTCCTATTAAATGATAATTATTCAAATAGCTAAACTCACGGCAGTGCGGCTTTCATTAGCAGACCTGTTTACTTGTACGTTTTCGCCGTATTTTTTACGGTAAAAGTTAAAAAAATACATTTTACGGTGATTGGTCGCGAAAATACGGTCAAAAACAATAATCGGTTAAAAAAAAATCGTTTCGTCAAAATTCAATCTAGAAAATTATTAACTTTTAAAGATCAAAGTCATCTAAGCGCTTTATGAAATAGAAACATATTAAAGCATGTAAAAGATCAAGATTAATACAGCATGGTGACAAACCATGTCAAAACGGAAAGCAGTTGATGAATTGAGTATTCAAGGAAAGCAAAGTAATTTAAAAAGGGGTAATTTGATGAGTCAAGAAAAGTAGACTAGTGCTAATTGATCTGATGTTTAAAAATTAAAAGATATGAGGTAAGTGTCAGAGAAACGGTACTACATATGCATGAAAAATATTAGGGAAATTTACAAGTCGAGAGGTCTCAACAAGGTTTTCAGCATACTTTTAAAAAATTAAACTAAAATACTTAGTATATTTTCATCTTTATAAACCTCTGAATCTGATTTCAGGAGCTCTCAGATAGCAGGAAATGGCATCTAATTTTTCAAAATTCATGCCCCCCCCCCATAGCAGGTTTGTGCCGCTTTGCGGCACTCACCGGTGACTTTGTACTGACAGACTACCAAAAATACTGACAATCTTACTGACAACTTTCATAAGGGGTAAACAGGTCTGCATTAGTCATGAGCGGCCGCGCCGGCCGGTCTCCATCTAATGTCCTTATGTAGCATTTTTGTTCATCTAGAGCTTATTTTACCTTTACAAAAACTGGTACAAAAATGTTTTAATTTCTATTAATTATTCGTGTTGATAATAAATGAAGAGCGAATACATAACTTACAACCGATTTTATGAATAGATACCAATAGCAAGAGATCGAATTGACCGGCTACCTAACATGGCTAAGTCAACAAACGAAATCATTTGAAGCTGCGAGTTTTCGGGTGGTGTGTGGCTTTAATGAATATTTGAAGGTATGTTTGGACGCAAGTATATAGTAGGAAAATATGTTAAGATTTTTTTATATTGAGTTTATGAGACAGCAACACAAGAATACACCGATTTCAGGCCTCAACCGTCCGCAGCTTTTTGTGACCCGTAAATCAAAGGTTTTTATAAGAGGTGGATCTTTTCAGAGAGCTATGTACAGTTCTCCAGCTACACTGAATCCGCTCGAGAAAGTGGGCGGGCTGTAATCGGCCAATGAAAACTCTTGCTGTATTACATCAAACATGTCATTCAAATTGTTCAATTGTCTCATTCAATTGTGTCATCACACAACGCAATACTATATTGGGTAAAGCGTTCTAATTCAAAGGTGAATTGCGATAACTGATTGACAACTGTGACAGGCACCAAGTCAGTCCAGTAGTAGACTCGCAATGGCAGATGATCTTATCCGGCAGCTCTATGCCAGTGTCTCATTGCAGAATTGTCAATGAATTCATGATTAGACAGACAACGCCAAAAGATTTCACAAAGTCCATGTGATTTGTTTCATTGCTGCAGAATTTCAGTTCAAAATGGGCCGAAACTTTCCTGGTTTCTTGAATGTTTTAATGTTTAAACATGTGAATTTTGAGAAATGTAAAAATAAAACTTGCAAAAATATACATGCATTTAAATGTATATTGGAAACCAGGAAGGTATCAGAGATTATCCTCGACAATTTTGGTGTCTCAGTTTGATCTCTTCTCTGACTGATGAGGCCCAGGGAGACAAACTGACATACATAGTCATCAGATTCATTTACCATGAAACTTGGTAGGGCTGTGTAGCCTTGTGATTTTCATACAGACTCACTTTTCAATTATGATAGGGTGTAGAAAACCACAAGATTTCTATGCATCACATAACTTATATACATTACAGAGTTGGTCAATTCTGTAGATCAATAATAGCTATTTAAATCACTTTAAAGGGAATTTATTTAAAACACCTTAATATTTAAAATGTAATGAACTTGATTATTGGCAATGAAGTTCTCATAAATATTATCTCTACTATTCCATATGGATTTTGCAATATTTGCAAAATTAGTTTTATTGTTTAATATCATTAACTATGAATTTGTTAAAATGAAAATTGTACACAAAATTAACAAGACCAAATTTCCTTTACAGAGATAAGGTTCCTGAAAAGACGTCATATGTACCAAATTGATGCATCAACTCCTGCAAGGAAATTTGTTGGGTTTTGTGAAATAAAAGCGTAATATTTTCTCAAGATTAATGGATGTTTTGAGAAGATTAACACATGTATTCATTATACAGATGTAGTAAACAGTTGTTACTATTGCATACCAGTCAGCATGGACAGAGTTAAAGGTTGCACATGTTCAGTGAAAAGTACATCAAGGAGAATACATTCGGCAAAAATTTCTTTTTTTTAATAAATATCATATAAAACATTCAGAACAACTGGATCCTGCATGTACATGTGTATTACACTTGTAAGCTGTCTTGGTTACTGGGAGTACAAGACCAATAGTCTGGCAAATGATTTATAACCAGACTGTTAACAGGCTCTGTCCTTTGGTACACCCTGTAATCAAGTCAACAAATCATGCTTTCTTCAACTTTTTAAATTGTTTTTTTTTTAATCATATAGCACAATTATTTTCATTTATATAATTATTTAAACCTTCCTGCTTTAGACATAAAACATTTAGAACAACTGGATCCTGCATGTACATGTGTATTATACTTGCATACTGTATTTACTAAACTCTTATACTGATATTGATTACAACTTCACATGTATTCACACAACATTATCATTATCCACTGTCTCTGAAACTGGCACTGTCCTTAGATGTGTGAAGCAGTTTGGTTATTCTATTGTATATTTCATTATGTTAGTTTAAATTCAGTCTGAAATCAGTATTTCATATATAATCATAGATGTGTGCAAAGTAGTAGTAGATTTGAATGATTGTTATTTATTTATATTGTTATAATTAATTACTAGTTAAACTGTACGTGCCCATGATTGGTGAATAAACTCATTATTATTATTATAAAGTAAACTACTGGTATTCATTCTTATTTATTGGTATAAAAATTTAAGTACTATTAGGTCCCCATCACATGGCAGGTGCCCTAGAGTAATCACTCTGGCTTTGTCGTTACGGAGTCACTTGAATCGCTCAAGAGACCTTTTGCTATATGTCTTCACTGGTCATAAACATTTAACATTTGAAGCTTCTTCTTTTGAACCAGTTCTAACCAATTTTGGTATAAAGTATATATGGATAAAGGGGAACAAAAATTGGGAATATCATTGACCCTGCCTCCCTGGGGGCATGATTGTGGTAAGAAATGAGCCCTCTACCAAAATTGTGAAATTTATAAACCCTAGGTTTAGGACCCCAAGTGGAGCCAAATTGGTCATATATTGAAAATACGTTATATCTT
>NC_079167.1:45393658-45403658 GCF_947568905.1 Ostrea edulis
TACCATACCTAAACATTTCTTTCTGAAATAATAAAAAGTTGATTTGTTTGATAAATTCTATTATGGAAATCAAAATTCAGATAATAAATCATATAAATATAAACTTCATGATGCTACACCCCTCAGTGAAAACATTGTGTACATTGGCCGAAATGCAGATGTCACAAAACATCAAGCCCAATTTAGAGTCGTATCTCAACCACTCCCTATTAAATTTCCGTTTAAATTCTATGGAAGATTTTGCAATTTGGACAGAATTAGATGTTTGAGGAGGTGGGGTTGACTGTAAAGCCAAACATAGATATTTTTTAAATTTTAGACTGACTAGGGTCAGAAGCTACAAGTTTAGTGTCAAAATAGAATGGGGTGCATAGTCTTATGAGATTAGCATTTTTATACTGTTGCGCACTGAACTTCAAAGAAAATTATTTATTAAAATTGCCATGTCCATATCAATGGTGACCGACCGCATTATTTATGAAATATTCGAACTAAAATCAAACACATCAAAATCAAAATCTTGTAATCAACGAGTTTGGCCGCAAAAACAAACAATTGATGTATTCAGATATACATTATACACAATAATACGGCCAATTTAATTACCAGTCGGTTCTCTGGTTAAGAATTGACATTAATGTGGAAATGATAACACGATAATGAATAAGACTTTAAATGTTAAACAATTGACCACAGCAGGGTAAACAGCTGTCCGATGTACTTTATTACATAATCACCGACTTTTTTGCAGCCATAAATTACCTGAGGCTGTGACCAGCTCTGTGTGCACTGGAGCGACGCGAGATTTCCGGTCGCACGCGTTGACTGCATAAACAAACAGGCGATAATGTGTCACTGACAAAGGATTAAAAATACAATTTATTGCAAAAAGGGATTTTCGCCACTTTCAATTTTTTTTCGCCATTTTTAAAAAAAATTCGCCATTGGCGAAAATGGCGAAGCCCAGCTCGAGCACTGCTTCTAGTGATTCTACTGTTTATTATTAAGGTCTTCCGTCTCCAACGGAAGACCTTCTAGTGATTCTACTGTTTATTAAGGTCTTCCGTCTCCTGCGGAAGACCTTACTATTATTGTTCGCGTTCTTCTTCTTCATTATTAAGGTCTTCCGTCTCCTGCGGAAGACCTTACTATTATTGTTCGCGTTCTTCTTCTTCTTCATTATTAAGGTCTTCCGTCTCCTGCGGAAGACCTTACTATTATTGTTCGCGTTCTTCTTCTTCATTATTATTATTATTATTATTATTTTCCTTGGTAGTACACGTGTTTTTCTCAGCCATTTCTCGATCGATTTTCACGAAATTTTCAGGAAAGATGTCTTTTGGTGACGAGACTTTGCTTGCAAACTTTCGTGCTTGACGTCACTTCCTGTCAGGAGTTATCTCTCTTTTAGTGACTTTTTGAAGGGCCTTGTTGTCCACACATCTCCTCCGTTGGTTTTGAAGCTAGAGTCTTGAAATTTCTACACAAGATAGAGTAAACATTTTAGAAGATTTGTGGGGGATTCGATTTTACCGGAGGCGATTTGCCTAAACGCTCGCCTGGACCTGAAAAAATGGATGCCAAAATTTTTCGCCGATTTCGGCGATTTTTGACCTTTGATCTCCAATATCTTTTTTCTTGCAAATATTTTGTTAAGACATGTAGAACAAAAGTTGTGCACATTTACGAGATCTTTTCGAAAATATCAAGATTTAGGGCCTAGCCCCTTAAATTAGGGATCTAGAAGGGCTCAAAGTCTAGATCAAATATCTCAAAAATCGTTAATATTTTGGTATAAGTCAAAGAACAAAAAATGTTCATCTCAACAATCTAAATCTATTCATATAAAAATTTAGGTCATATGTTACGTAATAAGGGATTTTAAGGGCCAAAACCATAAATTTTTTACCCCTTGTATCTCGAAAACGACAAATATTTTGAAAAGCAATAAAGAACAAAAGTTGTTCAGAATGATGATCTGAACAATATGCATATTTCGTTTTTACCCTATGTGGCCCCGTTAGGGAGCTACAGTTTGGCCCCTAAAAATTACTTCTAGAAATAACTCGAGAACGGTCAAGAATTTCTAAATACTTGTTGAACAAAAAATGTTTGAAATGTCATGACCTTTCTTACGATATCAAGCAAAAGGGGCTGACCCTTTAAATGAGGGGCCCAGAAGGGTCCAAAGGTTTATGAGAATATCTTAGAAACTATTAATATTTTGTAATAAGTCATTGAAGCGGAAATGTTCATCTAAACGAGCTTGTTCTTATCAAATCAAAAAGTAGGTCATATGTTACGTAATAAGGGATTTTAAGGGCCAAAATCATAAATAATTCACGCCTCATATCTTGAAAACGACAAATATTTTGAAAAGCATTATTGAACAAAAGTTGTTCAGAATGATAATCTAAACAATATGTACATTTCGTTTTTTCCCTATGTGGCCCCGTTAGGGAGCTACAGTTTGGCCCCTAAATATTTCTTGTAGAGATAACTCGAGAACGGTAAAGAATTTCTAAATACTTGTTGAGCAAAAAATGTTTAAAATGACAAGGCCTTTCTTACAATATCAAGCAAAACGGGCTGGCCCTTTCGCCTGCGGGCCTCGTGGCTCACCAGTAGAGTCGATGTTTTGTCGATATCTTTCTATAGCAATAACTCTTTATTGGTAAATATTTTGTTAAGACATGTAGAACAAAAGTTGTTTAATTTGTCAAGACCTATCGATCGATATCAAGAAATAGGCCTGCGGACATTTTAGCTCACCTGTAGAGTCGAATTTCTGTCGATATTAGTCAATCTCCGTCACTTTTTACTGGTAAATATTTTGTTAAGACATATTGAACAAAAGTTGTTAAGTTTATCAAGACTAATCCCTTCATATCAAGAAATAGGCCCGCGGGCCTGATGGCTCGCCTGGAGAGTCGATATCAGTCGATATCAATAACTTTTGACTGGTAAATATTTTGTAAAGACATATAGAACAAAAGTTGTTCACTTTATCAAGGCCTATCGACTGATATCCGAAAATAGGACTCCGGGTCTGATGGCTTACCTGTAGAGTCGATTTTTTTTCGATATCTTTCGAAAGGTATAACTCTTTATTGGTAAATATTTTGTTAAGACATGTAGAAAAAAAGTTGTTCAATGTGTCATAACCTATCGATCAATATCAAAAAATGGGTCTGTGGGCCTCATGGCTCGCCTGTAGAGTCGATTTTTGTCGATATCAGTCGATTTCAAAAACTTGTAACTGGTAAATATTTTGTAAGGACATATTGAACAAAAGTTGTTCAGTTTATCGAGATCTATCGATTGATAGCAAGAAATAGGCCTATGGTCCTAATGGTTCGCCTGTAGAGTCGATTTTTTGTCGATATCGGTCGATCTCAATAACTTTTTACAGGTAAATATTTTGTAAAGACATATAGAACTAAAGTTGTTGAGTCTATAGAGGGCTAACAAATGACATCAAGAAATAGGCCCGCGGGCCTTATGGCTCGCCTGGAGAGTCGAATTTCAAACGAATTTCACCGCAACTTTGCTTCAGAAGCTTATGATATGAAAAATTGATTATATCTAAAGTGTCTTAAAGTCGGAAACTAAATTGGGACTCATTTGTCTGTCTTTTTTTTTTTTTAACTCCGAGTGCATCAACAAATCGGACGGAAGACCTACTCGTTGCTCGCAACGAGATCGTGTCTAGTTATTATTATTATTATTCTTTTTCTCCGGTACTTTTTTGTCCGGTAGTGTTCTCAGAAACTACAAAAGGGATCGATATGAAACTTTCCAGGATGATAGTATAGCGTTAGTAGATGTGCATAGTGATAGTCATTTTGTCTGCACGTGCATGCACGCGCACGCACGTGCACTGCAATTTTGGTACAAAAAATGGGAAATCAGAATATTAAAGGGATCGATATGAAACCTAAATAGGATGGTAGTATATCATTTGTAGATATGAAAAATAATTATTATTTTGTCTGCACACGCACGCATGCGCGTGCTCGTGCATTACAAAATTTGTACACTAACTTTGGAATCAGTCTAACTATTTTGTTGTTCATTGAAATGGCTTGATATTCATATCATAGGTAGATATTGAGACCCTTAACTGATTTGCATGGTCAAAATTACCAATTTGCACGCGCATGCACGTGCGCTTCATTTTGATTGGATAATACTAAAACGTTTGTAGCTATCTTATTTATGAAGCGAATGAGATGATATTCACAGCATACGTAGACAATATGTGTATCGACATATTGGTGTAACAAAAAAATACCAACGCACACGCGCATGCGCGTGCAAGGTTTTTCAAATGTTCAATTTTAAAGGACAATAACGTTTTTCTTTTTCATAAAATTCTATTGATATTTGGGGTTTAGATGTGTCTTGGTACTCCTTACAAATTGCTGTGGTTAGAATTACTGCTCAGCACGTGAATGCACGTGTGCTGATTTCTGATTGGACGATTTTAAAATCGCTATAACTTCCTTATATGTGGTGGAAACGTTATGAAATTCGTACTGTGGGTATATTATACTAATGCCTGTTGAACGACATCAACAAAAATTCGGAATCATACATGCATGCGCGTGTATGCACGTGCAACGCTTTCTTTCATTTCTTGGTACTGAAATGACCATATTGAACGTACTACATGTAATTAAAGGCTAAAATAAAATGATTTTTTGCTATACATTCACAAGGACATCACTTTTTAATTGGGGGAGGTTTGGGGAACATCTGTAACGGTCCCCGTTACAATTAGAACTAGTTCCTATTGGGACGACATTTAGGCCTAAACCAGCAGAGAGAAAAGGCCTTGGAGAAAGAAATCCGCGGATAGAGGAGAAACAGGACGAACAAAGAAAGGAATCAGATAGTGAAGATGAAGAACAATTTGTCACAATACAAATTGAAAGAGGACACACTGATAAACAGAAGGATACGACTATGGCACCACAGCCATTGGAAATCCATGAAGCGCATGATCATGCAGAAGTACAGGCTGAGGAGGAGCTAGTAGAAGATGACTCAGTAGAGGAGGGTAGACGTTCGTCAAGAACAAGGAAGAAACCAAAGTGGCATGACGCTTATGTTATGTCTCAAACACAGGAGGTTGAGAACAGACAAGAGAGAGCACAGTTGTTAGCAAATTTGTTTTCCTCCAATATTTTAAAATCTACATCATGATCTCCTTCATTGATTGAAAACATTGTACATAGTATCATTAAATGATGGGACATCATTTCATGGAGAGGGGGAGAATGTAGCCGTGTGAAAATTTTGTAAATAACTTTTAAGTTTTATGATTAAAAAGAATTGAATTTGCAATTGATAAGATTGTGTAATAAAGTTCTACTAGAAACTTATGCCAAAACAATGGCAAGCAGCTTTGATTTTATTTAATTTCCAATTTGATGTAATTAGTATTTTCCCGCCAAAAGTTTGGTGAGCATTTGGCGCCTCTTATAGTCATGTGACTTTAGACCAGGGTTGGATTTTTTCATATTGTCCAGTGGGTTTGAATTGTTCAGACGTTTGAGTTTTAGTTTAGTTGGAGCTATTTCGCCATCATGGTATGTTTGGTTTTTTCTTTGTTTTTATGGAAGCAATAGCATCGCAGTTGGCGCTCTTAATTATATTGCTAATATCTAACAAAGTGCATGTTTAACTTTTATTGCAGTTGCACCAAAGAAGCTTTGAAATATAGTTTACAGCTTTACTTTTGATAAATATCAAGCCTAAAGTCCATAACTTTGGTAAGTTATACTATTTAGACTGTTTAAGCAATATAAAAGTCAACTAAAGCAATAATATAAATATTTTGTTTTAAATCTTATTTTTCTCACTTATTAAATATAAATAAGTTCGGTGGATCACTTTTATAAAATTGTGATTAAAGTGCTTGAATATCATTTGATATAACTTTATGCTAAGTTTCAAATGATACAATTTATATGTATATATAACATGTATAAAATGTATATATGTATTTGACGTGATGTACATTTTCATATGCTGCTTTCTGTTTGTTACAGGGCAATTCAATTTATACTATTTGAATGAAATATAAACACGAACTTTTAATAAGGATTTACGCTGTTGTTGTAATTCTATCAACGCATCGTGAGTTACATACGTCTTTTTGCATTCTGTTTTCATTTTGAATTTTAAAAACTGTTTTTAAAAACCAGCTTTTAAAACATCATTTTACACAAGGAATTCAATTGCGGGCTTAATTTTGCGATTTTTTTGCCGTTTTAACGATTTTACCGATCGCTCACACGATCGTATATATATATATACTAAACCGCCTTCGGCGGCACTTATTTTAGCGCCATATTTTGGGGACCGGTATACTAGAAGTGTTCTATATTAACAAAAACAACATCACATTGTCGGTATTTTGTCGCTTACGACACTTGAGCCGAAACGACTAGGTATATGAGGCCGAAACGACAAGAGGCCGAAAAAACTTGAGGCCGAACGAACCTATGGCCGAACTGTAAAAAGGCCGAAACAACTTACATCGCCCCAAATAACACTAGGAGCAATGTATAGAAGATAATACACACATATATTATTTCAAAGGCAAAAAAGTACTATGTTAGGTATAGCTATAGGGATACCTATAAAAGTTTATCTAATACTCTCTTTTGAATTATGGGGGGGGGGGGTCTTTGAGAGAGAATATTAGTAAGGACATGCCCTCACACCACTTGTCCTCTCTAAGCTAATATTTTGTATCATGCTGTAGGTCACATTTATTAATTATGAGGACATTTTTTTAATTTTTTGTTCTCATGGTGCAATTCTGTCCTCACAACTTCTGTCCATTGGTTGAAATTTGTCATCACTAAACACCTTTTACTCTCTCTCTCTCTCTCTCTCTCTCTCTCTCTCTCTCTCTCTCGCGCGCGCGCGCGCGATGTTTTAGATTCAGTAGTGCCTTCATTATCTTAATGCATCTATAAATTAAAAATGATTCAATATAGAAATTAGAAAAATGTTAATGATCGATAGTGTATATGAAACCATCGTCGCAGACCACGGGTTATTGTTTCGTTTGTGAAATAAAATGAAACAATAACCCGTGGTTTGCGATGATGATATGAAACAAATAAAATGCAAACTACCAAGTTAAGTTTTGCCTTAAAAAGAATCTTGAGTGAGAGAGAGAGAGAGAGAGAGATAAACTTATTTTGATAGTAGCAGTGATGGAGTGTGAGAACAATATACAATATAATATTTATCCTTGAAAATTATGTATTCAATCCATGTAGTGACCCACCCACTTCACAAATCATCAGGTGGGGGGGGGGGGGGGGCGGGTCATGCAACATGCAACATGCCCCCTCTCATACTTTGAAAAAGATAAGTAATGTTAGCACGAGGCTCTGAAAAGTTCAATCTGCAGTTTGATGATGTTTCGTCATTCAATAAAAACAATATTTTATTCACAAATAAGTGAATGGGATCGGGCATACCCTATTTTAGGGCATTTTAGCACCTTCTATACATCAAAGTCACAATGAATCAAACAAATGTATACATGTACATGTACATGTAGTTATATAATGTAAACAAGATAAAATATATAGAAAGAAGAGATACAAAGACATATATACATATACTAATGAAAATAATCATGAAACAAGAGAAGAAAAAATAATTGGGAGTAGAAAATAAAAAAAAATAAAAACCACGAAAAAACAAAAACACAAGCCTGTATGGATAATATAATGATCTATGTATAACTTGTATATTCCATGCAAATTCAAAAGGTTTTTTGCCGCGATAGAACAAGTGGGGGTCGCGGATATTTGATGTTTGACTGAAATATATTGGGTCGGCGCGGTAGCTACAGATACTGAAATATGATCACTCATTTTCAGTTAATGTGTGCAATTCACAAATTTATTCGCTGAAAAATTAAAGGATTCCAAAAACTGTCTCTCTGTACATTTTCATATAGCTAGTTAATTGCAGAAAGGATTATCAATATGTCATGCGTTTTATTTTTACACTATGTCCATCTAATCTATATAATATTCACGTTATAAAACATAAGCCCCCAAATAAATTATTTTCATCTTATTTTTTTCTTAAATTGTTGTTCAAAGTGCTACATTTTGCAATCTTTTAAATTACTGTTCAAGTTACTGAATATTGTTGTCTCATGTACTTGCAAGTATTTTTCACATCTGGTGACGTACGTCTCCATATGAGTGAAATATTCTCGAGAGGGACGTTAAACAATATTCAATCAATCAATCAATCAGTATTCTCTATGAAAGATGAAGATAACGAACAGTGATCAATCTCAGGTTGATAAAGGTGTGTTTCTGTTTCTCCACCGATCATCCTCATAAGTCGTTCTGAATAGTCAGTTTCTACCCGCTGTAAGCTTTTGAGATGACAACCAGTGAGATATTTTATATATATGTGTGTAAAGGTGTGCAACAAATCATGTTAACAAACAGGCTTCGAGACCGATTCACGGGGTATAAACCAACTTTATCGAAGGAATTTCTGCGAATATCTCGTCAGACTACTGTAGTTCTACTTATGCCATTCATCTAAATCCCATGCCATCCGTTTTAAATATGTCGTATTCTGCCATTTATTTCATCGTCCCGAGCTTTTACGTCCATTGACAGCTTTAAAGGTCATAGGAGACGATTTTCAAAAAATAAAATTTGTTTTGCACGAAAATGTGTTCTTCTTTAAATTACTTAACGTATGTAAAGAAGTCATTCAGAAAAAATCATAAGGTAACAGACGCTACAGACCGTCAAATGTTGCTGTGGTGTGAAGTATCAAGTAAGATGACTTATCTTGCTTGATGAAGTCAAAAGAGACCAGCCTGACGCAAATGTGTATTTGTTTGAGTCTACGCTAATAAGGAACCGGTCAATATTTATTGGGGGGTTGGGACCAGTGCATTCCATATTACCATTTGTAAAAAAAAAAAAAAACCAAAAAAAAAACTGTCCTATATTCTAAAAAGGCAAAAAAAGTTGCTGTCCTACATCAGATGTGTATAAAAAAAAAAGTGGGTGTCCTATCTAATAAATCAATATATGTATGCCTCGAGGCATAAACTACATTTTTACTTCCTTTTAAAAATCTCTGGAGTTCTTCATAATAATCACTTAAAATTTGCCTCTCCATTGTTATATCAGCTGAGGGATTCAAGTTCCTGAGAAACGTTTGTTTACTTTGTTCGGTAATTTGTCTAGCGAAGTTACAAATCAAATCTCATTATTTTCATCTTATTTTTTTTCCTTAAATTGTTGTTCAAAGTGCTACATTTTGCAATTTTTTAAAAATTACTGTTCAAGTTATTGAATTGTTGTCTCATGAACTTGCACGTATTTTTCACATCTCAGTATTCTCTATGAAAGATAAAGATAACGAACAGTGATCAATCTCATAACTTCTATATAAGCAATACAAAATAGAAAGTTTGGCAAACACCCACCCCTGGTTATACCAGAGGTGGGATCAGGTGTCTAAGAGGAGTATGCATCCCTTGTCGACCGGTCACACCCGCCGTGAGCCCTATATCTTGACCACGTAAACGGGATTATCCGTAGTCAAAATCAATATACCAAGAACGGCCTGACAATCAGTATGAAACAAGTCAGACAGCATTCGACCCAATGATAGGTTGTATTGGCAAACTATCAAATTATTAAAGATGTGTTTAGACTTTAGTTAATTTCTGATCTATATCTTTCAAGTTACATTTGTATGACCAACATGATACACCATTTTTATTTTCTATGATTGAAATCCATACTCTATGCAAAACTTACATGTAATTTTTGCAATTTTATTCACAGCTGAATACTTCTTTTGTGATTTTTTTTTAATTACATGTTTTAATATTGAAAAATTTCAAAGGTCCAGTATTTTATTGCAAATTGCCTTTAGTATATTGAACTTGAACATTAAATAAAGCATGCACACAATTCAG
>NC_079167.1:45408658-45661158 GCF_947568905.1 Ostrea edulis
CCCGTCCCAAATCGTCGCCGGCGACGATTTGGGATGGACAACGATTTGGGGTTTCTTATGTAACACCCCAAATAATCGCCTGTCCCAAATCGTCGTCGGCGACGATTCGGGCATAATCTCACATCCCAAATTGTCGTCCCCCTTGCTGCAACTATTTGGAAACATCATTTACATACAAACTTGTCCTGTTTCTCTCCTCTTTCTTATTTTTCTTCTTCTGTGGTCCAGCTATGACCACAAAAGTTTTTCTGGACCTTACAAGCATTTTAGTCTTCTACTTCGTATCTACTTGCTCTGTTGTATATTTAAAGATTTATTATGATCACAGTATTTGTTATTGTTGTTTTGGTTGGTAGTGGTTTTGTTACTATTGAAAGAATTGTATTTGTTGTTGGTGGTGATGGTGTTGTCATTGTTGTCCATAAATCGTTTTGCCTTTTGTTGTAAGGTCATTCTGCTGAACATGTGGTTGTTAGGTCTTGTGCACCGCAGATTTGTTAGTGACCTCAGATTAAGTTACATTACGTCTGTTGTCCGCCGTTTGGATACTCGTGAAAACCTCGAGAAACACCCACCCTTCCTCATTATTTCTCAATATTTTTGGTTTGTTTAACTCATTGCGCTTTCCCCTCTCTCTAAATAAGTAAAGGAACAAACAAGCAAACAAACACATAAATGAAACATATGTGCTTAGTCCCATATAACCTACATACAAAAGTTTAGCTCAATCGGTTCACAAACACCAGTGACAGTCGAAAATAGTTCGCTATGATTACAGCTTGTAGTGCTTTGAGCTCGCGATCAAGAGATTTCATGTGGTTCATAAACACCAGTTGCTTAAAATTGTGCACAGCTCGCGGCGCGTTAAGCTCTCATTCCAGAATTCTCATTTTTGGGTAGGCATGTCAGAGGGTCACTTGTAATCTACATACAAAATCGCAGTGTAATAGGTCGACATACACCAGAGATATGGGTGCGGACAGACAGACAAATAGACCAAGTGAAACCTATATATCCCCATATATGAGAAGGTGTACAATAAAATAACTTCTGTGTAATCTAATAAAATATTATTGTACACCCCAAATCGTCCTAATGATAGTGCAATCTTGTCCCAAATTGTCGCCGGGGTGACGATTTGGGATGCCGGGCGACGATTTGGGATGGGGCGACGATTTGGGGTGTAACACCGAGCATAGGCCTAAATTTGAAGTCCTTCATCGGTATTGATGACGTCTCCATACCCATACGTTAAGTAAGATACAATTAATCAATCAATCCATTTGATTAAATTATTTCTCCATGTATGACCTTCGCCATTTATGTGATATGAGAAGTTAATACAGAAATGGTGGAAAAGTTTTAGGGGGTTGTTAGTAAAAATAAATTCAGTTTCAATTACATTTTTCAGCAATTTGCATTTTTCATTACCTGTGTACACTCCAAAAGCGGAAAATGCCTGCATCTATTCATTTTCGCAGATTTCAGCCTTTTCAGACAATTTTATGGGCTTTTGCTTTGGGGATTATTCCGTGTGCATTCGATCAGACTCAAAATAATTGAGAGAGATACATGTATATCTTTAACTTAGAGAGATATATCCTTTTGTTTGAGAGATATCGCTTATGGATACTTAAGTTGTGTGGATACAAGTCTTTTTTCTTCAAATTGATAAGACTGGGATTAGGATTGATCATGCTTTATATAATGCACCCGTACAGGAAAGAAAATCTTTTTTTTTTTTTTTTAAAGTCTTCTTCTCTAGAATAGCAAGACCATGCTAGTCGTATTGGTATTAAGGCATCCCCGTGTGTGAATGAATTAATTCAAGTTGGGTTATACTGTGACCCTTTGGGGCTAGGTTAGGGTCACAGTATGGGGTCAAAAATTTTCATTGGAATAAAGATTGAAAAAAAAAATATTAAAACTCACAAGAGGACCAAGGTGACTCATGTGAGCGATGTGGCCCATGGGCCAGTGGGATTGAGATCACACGATTTCAGTTTTTGGAGGTACTATAACGATAAATTAGTATGGGGTTCTGAAAATATCCCAGTAAAAGGGGGGGGGGTGGTGGTGGTGGTGGTGGTAATACCAGAGATGTATCAGGTGCCGCATAAAGTACAGAGATACCTCACCAGGTGTTAGTATCTTACATATCAACCATTTCTGTTATTAAAGGCTGTGTATCGGCCCGGAGATCCTGCTTTGTCTCGGAGGCAGATTTCTACGGAAGGGGGTGGGGTACAAGTTTTATCATAGAATCTAATCTGCAGGAAACCAGGTAATAGCCATTTTATTTATTGGGTACCTATATAGCGTAAGTTTCATAATATAGTAAAGGTATGCAGAATTTTCCATTTACTACTTAATATAAGAGTATATTTCAGCAATTTCTGTGGAATTTTCAGGAAATTTGGGGTCATTCTCAAATTCCGGGTAGAATCCACCCTGATGAAGATATGAACAAAATTTTATCTTAAAATGATTATATATTCCATAACAAACAAAACACAGGCGATTTACAGATGTAATATTTATTACAGTCGTCAGCTAGATGGCGAACTTGTGATAGGTGTCAGAATCATTCATTCCCTGTAACGGCACTGTCAGCAGACGGTACACTTGTTAAGGGATTTCAAAGTACCCTTCACATTGATGTTACAGGACTAAATTTTCATCCATATACACTTCACTATGTAAAGTCGTTGAAAATAACAAATTTGCCTGATTTTAAGGTCGATAACATTGTGAGTATAGGAATGAGAGTACCACACCCCCGCATGCGTAACCCGGACGCAGTTTACCCCAAGATTGAGCTGAGACGATTCGCCCCAAAAGACGATTCACCCCGAGACGTTTCGCCTTTGGACGATTCGCACTTCGACGTTCAAAAGATTTAGATATTAAACTTATATTGACGATTGTCTTTATTTTCTTTATTTTGTAGATTAATGTTTATACAAATCAAAATTTTCGCACATAGAGATCAAGATTAAGAAATATAAATCAAGATTTGTTGAATATGAATAACAAGATTATCAAAATTTATCGATTATAAATAGCAAGATTATCAATATTATTGAATATAAATAGAGATTTATCGAATATTTCAATAACACGATTATCAAATGTAAATCAAGATTTTCGAGAACCATTTTTCTCAATACAGTGTGTCATTCTTGTTAACAATGTAGAATATTAATAATTATAATTTTTACGAAGTGTGTAGTATGTAAAACTTACAGGGACGGATCCAGGACTTGCGGTTACGGAGGGTGCCACTTTATGAGGCAGTGGGTCCAGGACGAAGCCCTGGTGGGGGTCCAGGAAGCTCCTGGATTTTACCGATTTGATGGGGCTTGAAATATTTCTCCTATTTAGTCATTTGTATTATTTTCTATCATTTTAATAAGGTGAAATTAATAAAATGACCCACATTTTAAGGGTTTTTTTGGAAAAAATTAAGTTCTCCCAATAAAGTAATTAAGGAAATCAAAAGATTTTGTCATTCATTTCTCCGGGAGTGGAAGAAATTATTGCTTCTTTTATCGTTTAGTACATTTTCCGAAACAAGATACCGCGATTTACCTTAAATTTGAAAATTTTAGGGGTGGGGGGTGGGGGGTGGGCGCCGGCTGCGCCCCCCTCTAAATCCGCCACTGAACTTATACGGTACCAATTTTGATGCACCAGATGCGCATTTCGACAAATAATGTCTCTTCAGTGATGCTCAACCGAAATGTTTGAAATCCGAAATAACGATAAACTTGCTAGAGCTATTATAGGGGAAAACAGTGTGTCAAAAAGTGGAGTCAAATTCGTCTGAGGATAAGAGCTTTGCATGAGGGATATAATGTGATATTTGTGTATGTAATACGTGTCTCTTGATGTATGAATAAAAATCAAGTTGTATCGTTTATGTGTCTAAATAACAAAAATAATCGAATATAAATAATAAGATAAACAAATATAAATAGCCATATTATCAAATATAAGTAATACGATTTACTGAACATAATAAAAATTTATAGCATATAAATATCAATCAAGATTATCGAATATAAATTTAAAAAATTGTCATATAGATATCATAATTTTCGCAAATAAATATCAAGCTCATGGAATATAAATCAAGATTTTAGTGCTTCTACTTTATATAGAATTAGCATTTTATGCCTTTTAATTTCAAGTAAAGAGACTAAAATTGAAATAGTCTTTCCAAAGTGACCATCAAGGGATGTGTGTTCCACTGGACAAAAGCTGTGTGGACCCATGTTCAACAACTGGGACTCGTTGCAACATTCAGAGACAGAGAGTCCACCCACACCTTTTTTAAGTAGCTGATGGCTTTGCCATTTCTTCCTTGGAATCACATCCCAGACGTGTTTGCTGCCAGGATTGATTGATTGATTGATGTTTTCCGCCACACTCAACAATTTTTCAGTTATATGGTGGCACCCAGTTTTTATTGGTGGAAGAGAGAACCCAGATACAATGTATACAAGAGACCACCGACTTTCCGAAAGTAAACGGGGAAACTTTCTCACTTACCGGCGCGAGAGGGATTAGAACCCGTGCCGACAGAGATGACAGGCCGTATGATTTTGAGCGCGATTCTCAAACCACTCGGCCACGGAGGCCCCCTGCTGCCAGGAGCTAATGGATTACATCGACAATCAGTGGATGCAGAACCCAGTATTTCCAATCAGAACATGGAGTGTATATGACTTCAGTGTCCGAACCAACAATGATGTCGAAGGTAATTTTGAACATCCCAAAATTCTTTATCATTAGAATAATAAATTTATTGATTAACTATTCATAGCTGTAAACATGTATATGTGTAAGTGATTTGAAAATATTTTTATATTGTTTCCTGTTGCAGGTTGGCATCGGAGAA
Organism: Ostrea edulis; assembly: GCF_947568905.1. Lineage (NCBI taxonomy): Eukaryota > Metazoa > Mollusca > Bivalvia > Ostreida > Ostreidae > Ostrea > Ostrea edulis. Next base: position 45,413,562 of record NC_079167.1, read on the forward strand.
TGAACGTTAAAGCTCAAGGACTAGCCCTCCCTCTTTACCAGATCATCCCCCTTATTTGGGGAGAGGTAAAGTTAATAAGGACGTGGATTGCCGCCGTAGACCTTGAAAGAAACACCAGGAAGGCGACAAATAGGACACAGAAAAGGATCGAGGAGGCGTCAGAAAAAAATCTATTGTAAAAGCTTAAATATATAATAGTTTTAAAAAGACTTATGTTATTTCATTATGGATTTCATAAAGTGGATGAGAAAAAGAAAATATAACAAAGGGAAAGGCTTGAATTCTATAGATAACATGAAATTCCAAAAACGCCGAGAACGAAGGCTAGCATTGTAGAATAAAACTAAAACTATCAATCAGACTGAATATAAACAAACATCAGAGGTGGTGAGAAAGTACAAAGAAAAACGGGCTGAAACGTGAGAAAAAGAAACACAAAGAAGATATAGAAATTCATTAAAACATACAACTAGTCATGCAGTATATATCCTACAAAAAAACCCAACCCAAACTGGTTCATTCTCCGATGCCAACCTGCAACAGGAAACAATATAAAAACCCACACAAGTTGTAAATCTATTTCTCTGAGAGTGAAAAAAAAAGATTGCTTTTCTAAATGAGAGACCATGATTTCCTTAGATATACCCTCCTAAATCCGCTACCGGATATACATGAATAATTTCGATTAAGAAATATGGAAAATTGAATGTTCTGTATTACTTGAACATGTGACCATAAATCATATATAAAATGTTTAAGTTGCCCTGTCCAACCGGACTTTTATATCATTAAATATGAATGCTTTATATCAAAAGGAAACTTCAATCACACTCAAGTACTAATTAAAATCAAGATCTAATTTGATTGAGGAAATTCGGCGTACATGGACAAGCATCATGCCTGTCTATATACATGGCCGTGCCCCCCCCCCCCCCCCCCCCCCAATATTTTTCAAAAAAAAAAAAATTCATATAGTAAAATTCACATATAGTGTAATGTATAATTATTTTTAAGCAGAAAGTTCATTTAATTAAATGAGACTCAGAGTCAGTCAGTGTGACTGTTCTTTAGCTTAAATGAAAAAACAATATTATGAAAAGCACTTAATGCCTTAACATTTCTTAGGGCATCATCCAAAAGGTCGTAATCATGAGGTAATGGTTCGGTTCTCGTTCCCAGCTCCGCATCTGGCGTCAAACCTATGATATGTAGTGACTGTTCCTTTGCCAAGTGCCCGGCACTAGTGTCGTTTAAAGTCCTTTACCGGTATTTGTTGACGACTCATACGAGTGAAAAAATCTCACAAGGGACGACTGATCAAAAGGTATCTAATATGTGTGACCTTGACTAACTTTCAAGGTCTAATAATTCATTAGATAGCTTGTTCATAGAAACTTCGTCTTGATACAAAAATGTCTATGCCCAACTGCCCTAATACCAGTTCAACGTTTGTATATATTTAAAATCTTTTTGTAAAGCTAATATGATGAATTGTTGACTTTTTTATCATCACAGTTTTTATGGTAAAGGTAAACCCGACAATGTGTGAAGTACTATTTATCAGTGACGTAACACCCCCAATGTGACGTAGGTCATGACGTGTAACAACTTTTTCAAAGCTTGTAAAGTCTCAGGCTGTCAAGACCTGTTTCATTCTTGGTCCAAGAGTAGACATTATCGTATCAGTGTAAGATCAACCTTCCGCACAGTTTTAACTTTGATTATATTTCACAATGTATGCCCAGACGGACGAAAGAAAGGCATTTTTCGAAAAAGTGCACGAAGAAGCAAGGAATGCAGGAAAAAAGGGATGGGGAGCACTAAGTTTTCTTGTTAGACTCAAAGGGCAAATTTTTAAGAAATATCCTCTTCCAACAAGCATACCTAACATCCCAACTTCGAGTATTCGAAAAGATGCTGTTTCCTTAGAGCTTTATCCAAATGATGCTCCTTCTGAGCTTATCCCGATTCAGATATATGGTGATGGGAATTGTTTATTCAGAACTCTCTCTTTTTTTGTGTTTGGACACGAGGACAATTTTAAGGAAATGAGGGTACGAATTGTGTTTGAACTTGTTTCAAACCTGAAGCGCTACACGAATGAAAACACTTTTGTGACCATGTCCACAAACAAAAGTTCACTTCAATATGTCTTTGAAAGTTCCCTGTCAGAAGAGTGTTTAATTACTGGTGATTTGATTGCTTCGTTACAAAAGGAAACAATAAAAACAACCCAGAACGGTTACTATTCAAGCCTTTTACATATGTTCGTAGCTTCTAACGTTTTGCAGAAACCAATCATGTCGATTATCCCCGAGGTGCAAAACCCTGGTGTAAACAGACAAGATCATAATCAGCTTATTGTTCCTCTTGACCGTGCTGATGCTAAAGAATATCAGGATGCTATCCACATCATGTGGACTCAAACAATTGCTACAAAAATAGATGGTTGGACACCTAATCATTTTGTTGCCTGTATTCACAAGCATGAGGAACCTCTTTCAAAGCGTTCGAGGTTTTCCTTTGAGGATTCTGAACCTCATCGCTCATTTGAACCAAAACAATCACAAGATAGTCCTTCCCCACTCTTGGAGTCTAACACAAATGAGGAGTCTATTGAAACAGGTAAATTGGAGGAAACTGCAAACAAAGAAACAGACAAACATGTTAAGGTTGCTTCCTTTATTGATTCTTCTTCTTCTTCTTCTTCTTCAGAAGATATCTCAGAAATACCAGTTCAAAAGGCCCAGGTTGTACATGAAAAATGGTATACACCAGAGATCGGTAGTACCCCAAATCAGCCACGGAATATTTTCTTTCCACCAAAAAATTTTGGTAAAAAGATGAGATCTTTCAATGTCTCCTGGTTTGATCGGTGGTCTTGGTTACATTATGTAGAAATCAAAGATGTTGTATTCTGTTTTCCTTGCATAAAATCATTTCAGAAGAAGACTCTCAGTTGTCACAAGAAAGAAAAAGCTTTCATATCAAGTGGTTTTAAAAACTGGAAAAAAGCAACCACAAAATTCGCCGCACACGAGAAAAGTGATTGCCATAAAGAGGCAATGGAAAGGGAGTTTACGATAAAGGAGGAGGTTAAAGATGTTGGAGAATGTCTTTCAAAGACGCACGAAGTCGAGAAGAAGTCTAACAGAGAGAATTTGCTTAAAATCACAAACAATTTGAAGTTTCTTGCTCGACAAGGAATTGCTCTTCGGGGTGACAAAGACGAGAAAAACTCGAACTTTAATCAACTTCTCATGCTAGAGTCTAAACGCGATCCCCAGCTTCAGGAATGGCTACAACGCAAGACAAATAAGTATGTTGCTCCAGATATACAAAATGAAATTTTGCAGGTGATGGGGTTGCAGGTTTTGCGACAAATTGTTGCTTTCATCAAATCGTCTGAATTCTTTTCAATAATGGCAGACGAAACACGAGATATTTCCAACAAAGAGCAACTTGTTTTATGCATTCGATGGGTTGATCAAAATTTTACCGCTCATGAAGATTTATTAGGGATGTACTGTCTTTCTGACATTGGGGCTAATTCAATAACCCTAGCAATTAAAGATGCCCTTTTGAGGTTCGATCTGCCTATCAACAAAGTACGAGGCCAGTGTTATGACATGGCTGCTTCTATGACTGGTTCAAAGACAGGTGTTGCAACACAGATTCATGCACTTGAACCCAGAGCCCTTTACATACACTGTTATGGTCATGCTCTTTACCTAGCTTGCAGTGATTCTATTAAGGGATGTAAGTTGCTTAGAGACACCCTGGACATTGCAAAGGATGTAACAAAGTTGATTAAAGAATCTCTAAGAAGGGAGATGATTTTCAATACATTAAAAAATGCCCAAAATCTAGAGAAAACGTCAGCGGGAATAAGGGTTTTGTGTCCCACAAGATGGACAATAAAAGCCGACACATTTTTGAGCATTTTGTCAAACTATGAAATTCTAAGAAATGTTTGGGATAAAAGCCTGAGGTAGAAATGAGAAACAGAATTAGGGGAGTGGCTGCTTATATGTGCAGGTTTGATTTCTTCTTTGGGTGTTTACTGAGTGAAAAACTTTTACGTTATAGTGATAATTTGGCAAGGGCTCTGCAGGCTCCAAATCTCTCGGCGAGTGATGGTCAAAAAATGGCATCAACGACAATGAGTGCTTTGCAAAGTCTCCGAGATGAGACAATCTTCACTCAGTTTTACGAGGAAGTTGTTGAAAAAGCAAAACAGATGAACATCGATGATCCTGTTCTTCCTAGAAAACGCAAAATTCCTCGTAAACTTGATGATGGGACAGCAGCACATACTTTTTCATCGTGTGCAGATATGTATAGGAAAGATTTCTACGAGGCATTAGATCTGCTTTTAGCTATCATAAAATCTAGATTTGACCAACAAGGTTACAAAGCTTATGTTAATCTTGAAAACCTCGTAATTAAGGCTTGCACAGGTCAAACGTTTGAAGAAGAATTCAATTTTGTCACGACCCTATATGATACAGATTTGAAGCCAAAGGATCTTCACTGACAGCTTATAATGTTAAAGACTGTTTTGCCAAAAGACTTTACGCCAGATATACCAAGTGTGGTTGAATTTTTCAGACATTCAAATGAAAAAAGTCTGTTTGCCGAGATCCTCAAAATTCTCAAACTAATTTTGGTACTTCCTGCAACTAACGCTAACAGTGAGCGCTCATTCAGCGCCTTGAAAAGATTGAAAACATCACTGAGATCAAAAATGAGCCAAATACGAATAAACAATTTGCTTTTATTGCATGTTCATAAAAAGGAGACTGATGAACTGAATCCAGAAAAAATAGTTGAGGAGTTCGTAAGTGAAAGTGAACACAGACTGGCGATTTTTGGGAAGTTTACCGAGTATACTAAATACCTTATGACTCAGAAATGATTGATAACAAAATGATAAAGATATAAACAAAAAAAAAGATAAAACAAAAAATCCTTAACACCCCCCTCCCTCCAAAAAACCCAAAAACAAACAAAACTTGAAATTAAAGTTGAGGGGTTTTCTGGGAAACTAATTAGATTCTATGTACATAATTAGATGTATGTACATGACGTACACCTCAATGCTTGCACATATTTATGCAGTTATCTTTTTTACTAATGGTTTTGTCGATTCCCCCCCCCCCCCCCCCCCAAGTGAAATTGCTTCCTACGGGCCTGTACCCTGATACACTTTTATGATCATACTGTAAAACCTGTACTGCTTTATGCTTGTGAAATCTGGGGAACAATAAATACAGATACATGTTCTATAAAACACCCCAATTATTGTATGGAAAACTTCTTTAACAAAAATGCACATTATATTTTTTAAATATATTCATGGTGTACATAAAAAAGCCTCAATTCAAGCTATTGTTGGTGAACTTGGTCGATTCCCAATGTATATTGATGTCATAAAAAGCTGTTTTAAATATTTACAAAGAATTTTTAAATTCCGAAGTAAATTCCTTATTAAGAAATGCTGTACATGAAAACAATGTATTATATGATAATAACAAAAGCAACTGGACCAATAGCATTCATTATATTTTGAATAAGTTGGATATACAATGCCCTATACATGATAGAAATATTGTTTCAATTATTACTAATAAGTTATATAAAAGTTTAAGATCAATTCTATGTAAAAATCAAAGAAATCAGATAGGGTCTGGCCACTCAATGTCACAGATTTCTTTGATTTTCACAGTATTAACTTTACTTGCACCATCTTACATAATTTCAACCCCACCACCGAATTTCTACCATCCGTTGCCATGGAAACCGACAGCAGTCTATGAGGGCTAATTGAACTGCAAAATTCAGCCCGTTTTGTCCTTGTGGTATATAAAAAATTGAAAAAGACAACTAATTTTCTCCATAAATCTCGATTCCCCATAAAATTCCCTCCTTATTTATGATATCTATATCCACCTATGGTAAAGAGTGTGTTACTGACCGCTGTATTATAATTTGGCACTTTGCCAAAAAGTGATTTTTTGTTGGATTTCATTGATGAATTTAGATAATTTGGAAAATACATACAGCATACTCAACTGCCATCAAAGGATGTCCATATCAAAGACTCTTAATATATATAAAAAGATTAATGGTGAAACGTAGTGCAATTGATCTGTAGTAGCATGAAAACTGTAGATTTGGGCATTTTGCCAAAACGGGATTTTTTGTTGGATTTCGTTGATGAATTTAGATAATTTGGAAAATACATACAGCAAAATCAACTGTCATCAAAGGATGTCCATATCAAAGACTCTTAATGTATATAAAAAGATTAATGGTGAAACGTAGTGCAATAGATCTATTGTAGTGCGAAAACTGTAGATTTGGGCATTTTGCCAAAACGGGATTTTTTGTTGGAGTTCGTTGATGAATTTAGATAATTTGGAAAATACATACAGCATAATCAACTGTCATCAAAGGGTGTCCATATCAAAGACTCCTAATTTATAAAAAAAAGATTAATGGTGAAATGTAGTACAATTGATCTATTGTAGTGGGAAAACTGTAGATTTGGGCATTTTGCCAAAAATTCATACTAATGACAAATAATACAACCTACACCATTTTCAGTTAAAATGAACAATATGAGCAATTGATATTTCAAAAATAAACATGGAGAAGTTTAACATATTAATAAAAATTAGTTAGAGTGATTAAAAAAAAACATGTAAACATAAACTGTAATCCAGTAGGACCCCCCCCCCCCCTCCCCAAACACCAAGTAGATTTTGCAATCATTTCCATAAACGAGCTATATTACATGTACTGTATTGTCATGTAAACTATTATCAATAACTATAAAAAGTCTTCTCAAGATATTGGGTAGATACCAATAAATTGTTCATTGTACTGCCTTGTATTTGTTGACCTTTGACCTGGAAATCATTAGGGTCATCTACTATTCATAACCAACCAACATATGAAATATCATAATTGAACAACAGGCCCAAGATATTGGGGGGACACCATTGCATAGAGTACTAGCTACATTGCACCTAGTCATTTTTAATTGATTGATTTATTGATATTTTCCGCCACACTCAACAATTTTTCAGTTTTCTGATGGTGCCCAGTGTTTATTGGTGAAAGTGAGAACCCAGATACAATGTACCTGGGAAGAGACCACCGACCTTCCGAAAGTAAATTGGGAAACTTTCTCACTTAATACCAGCGCGAGCGGGATTCGAACCCGCGCCGACTGAGGCAGTGTCATTTTGAACGCTATGCTCCAACCACTCGGCCACGGAGGCCCCTGCCATTTTTAATCTTTTGACCTGAAAATCAATGGGGGTCATATACTACCAGTGACCAACCCCTGTATGAAATATCACTATCAATCAAAGGGTTCTGAAGAAACTGGTCAGACATCAATTGTACAGAGTATTGTATTGCACCTGGTGACCTTTGGACCAGAAAATCAATAGGTGTCATTTTCTACTGCAGAAACTGCATGAAACTTTAAAATTTATTGAAGTTTGTTCAGTGTTACTGTAATCTATGTTGACATACCAGTAATTAGTAAATTTATAATATTAACACAGAACAACTCATTTTTGCAAAGTTGTTTATTCAACAAACATGGATCACAATGTTATCCAAACAACACAATCATCTTTTTTTAAAAATCATTATAATAGTGATTTTCCTTCAACTGTTCAGTAATGAATCCTTATTCAGTAGGCTCACATAAGACACTTGCAGGTTAATTTTGCAATGTTTTAGTTACATTAGTCTTCTGACACCAAAACTTGATCTTAACTAAGTCATGGTGTTTCCTTAGAAGAACAGTTTTCTGAATCAGGATGGACTTGTGTCGTGAGGTGTGTTCATTGACTGTAAAACTCGCAGTTTTTTTCCATTCTCAAGAGCTCTTCTTTGTCTTCTATATCACATAAGTCATGGAATGCATCTTCTGCTCTTCAAGTTCTAAAAAATGTGTTGAACAAATATTGAAAAGTTCATCTTATTTTTCACATTTTCATACAGTACACACCTAATTCAATTTGATTAAACTAAATTTACATGTACAAGATCATTCATGATGCTAGAATAGTAATTTTACCACTTAATTAATTACTTAGTTTTTTTTTTTTTTTTTTTTTTGGCTTATGACATTTTTATTTCCCAGACCTATCACTATAACATATAACAAATAGACTAAACGATAGAAGAAAAAAAAGTGTGGAAAGCTGCCAGGGATGGGGCCCTAACTAAGCTCCACCTAAATAACAATATATATTCCCTATTACATCTCGCAGGATGTAGAAGAAGGAAAAAAAAAACCTGAGAGAAATGCAAGATTATATAATCATATGAGAACAAAGTTATACAAATATAAATACATGTACATCATTTCTAGAGGATATTAAAGTATTTCGTGACAACTACCCAAAGGGTCCTTCTCACACTCCAAAAAGTCTATTTTGACCCTGGGTAGTCATGTAAAAGGGAAGGCAGATCATTTCCCTTTACTTTATTTGTACATGATATGAATAGCATGCAACACAATTTGTAATATAAATATATAAGACTATAATTTTTTTTACAATACTATCAAGAATATGCGAAAAAGATACCTTGTTTAATTTTTTGTATACAGATACATTGAATTCAAGGATTCCCTTTACATTCTTTCGAATGTCATAAGATTGCTCTTTTTTGTTTAATATTCTACAATACATTTTATATTTGTAAATTTTACATGCAATTAGTGATAAAAGATTATTTAAAAATACTGTTTTCTCATTGATTTCCCAAAAAAAACCAAGAACAATGTTTTTCCATGAAACTTGAAAATTCAATGTTTTCTCAACAATTTTCCAAATTTCACAAACATTTTTACATTTCAGTACCAGATGCTCATTATCCTCTTTTTCCTTACATAGTGAACATAAATCCGTATCAGTAACTTTCCATTTCTTTAACATAACTTGGTTGCTGGTTAGATTGTTCAACAACTTGTAATTGAAATCAGCAATGTGGGTATCAAAAATATTACATATTTTTTGTTTATATATTGCACTCCAAGACTGTTTTGAAACATTGAAGCTTTTAGAATAAAAATTTTGGTGTAGAGGAGGTACAAATTTCTTATCCCGATAAATATCATAGAACATTTTACTTGAGAAATCTTTCACATGTACAATTCCCTGATTTAGCAGTAGAAAGTATGAATTATCTTTTATATGTACATTTTCATATATTATATTTTGAACATCGAAAGGTTGTAGTAATTTTCCTATGGCATTTTTTACAATATTATATTCACAAATCCAGTTTTTCTTGCAAATCAATTTATCTATAAACCATTCCATCGGCTTAATACCATTCTCATCCACCACGTCAATCACGTATTTCAGACCACTCTTTAGCCATGATTTTAGAAATATAGGTTTATTTTTAAATACCACAATATTATTACTCCATAATGGCTCCCTCAGTATATTGTTCAAACAATCTAGCCTGTTTCTACCCTTGCATTCATTAAAAGATGCGAACATTTCCTTGTAAAACATAGGAAATCCATCCATTATCTCATACTGTTTGATATTAGTGATATTAGTTTTACTTAAATAGTCAAGATCATAATTGTTTTCCAAACATATGCTATTCACAAAATGGTATAATGGATTTCTTTTATCTAATATTTTCTTAATCCATGATATTCTTAAAGATTTAATTTTTGATAAGATATCTACAACTCCAATGCCTCCACTAATGATATTTCCGATTAATGTATTTCTTTTTATTCTATCTCTCTTATTCCAAATGAAATTGTAAATAAGTCTTTGAATTTCTTTGATAATGTTTGAATCTGGTAGGTTTAATATCGAAGCTATATATATAATTTTAGATATTGCAAGACTATTAATTATGCAAACTTTGCCAAAAATGGTTAAGTTTCTTGTTTTCCAAGATTCAAAAAGTTTCTCTACATCGCTGGTGATTTTTGTCCAATTATTTCTCAGGCACATTTCTTTATCATGGCCAATATATACACCTAATGCTTTTACACATGAAACATTTACATAAACATTATGAATTTTCTTAAATCTGTTTTTTAAAGGTCCAGTTAATATGCATTCTGTTTTTGACATATTTAATCTCATACCCGAAACATTACTAAAATTACTTATCACCTCGAGGGCCTTCTTTAAAGACTTTTCATTTTCCATTGGAAGGGTAGAATCATCGGCATGCTGTATTATCTTAATGTCTTTTTCCATTCCTTCTTTTTGAAACCCATGTATGCTGGGATTGTTTCTTATTGAAATTCCTAATATTTCAGCCACAAAGAGAAACAAGACTGCTGATACCGGACATCCCTGCCTTATTCCCCTATGCATCATGCAAGTTTTAGATATCCATCCATTATTTTTTATTCTGAAGATTGGATTTGCATATAAGATGTGAACCCATTTAATAAAATTTTCACCAAAGTTAAATCTTTTCAGTACTTCAAACATAAAATTCCACTCAATTGAATCAAAGGCTTTCTGAAAGTCTAAAAATAAAAGTATAAGTTCTTGATTATTTTCTTCACAATAATCAAAAATGTCCAAAATTAATCTTGCATTTAGTGCGATATTTCTTCCTTTTATATAAGCTGTTTGATTTATTGATATCAAATCATCTAGCAGTTTTTGTAAACGCCTGGCGAATACAAAAGCTATTATTTTATAGTCTGTGTTGGTAAGGCTAATTGGTCTATAATTTCCTAGGTTTTGTTCGTCTCCTTTCTTATAAATCAAAGTAATCAATGATAATCTCTGCGTAAAAGACATTGTATTTAAATCAAAAATACTTTGTAAAACACAATAGAAATATTGTTTTATTTCTTCCCAAAATGTTTGATAAAATTCACATGGTATTCCATCCAGACCAGGAGATTTATTGCTTTTCATATTTAAGAGTGCCTCTGAGCATTCCTGAAGTGAGGGAAATATTTCTAATTCATTTTTCTCCTTATCTTTCAATGTAAATTCTAAGTCTATAGTATTTAAATATTCGTTGATATCCGTGGTTTGTATATTATTTGTTCTATATAAATTTTCATAAAAATTGCACATATTGTTTAGTATGTCATCATCATCGAGTATGATATCACCAGTTTCTTCTCTTAAAGCTTTAACTACATTATTTATTTGTCTTCTCTTTTCTAAATTTAAAAAGTACGAGGTATTCTTTTCTCCTTGTTCTATCCAATTGGTCCTAGACCTAACCTGTGCACCTTTTGCTTTTTTATCTACAAGCTTTGATAATTCATTTTCTAAATTTCGTTTTTGATTCATGTCAATATTCTCCGCAGGTAATTCCTCAATTTTTTTGATTTCCGATTGTAAATAGGCTAACTTACTTTTATATGATTTATTTATTTTCTTTGAAAAGTCTATACAGAATATTTTTATGTTTCTTTTTAGAGTTTCCCATGATTCATGCGGTTCTACTTCATTGAAAGTGTAATTTGATAGATATTTTTTCATTTCTTCGACGAAGTCCTGGTTTTTTTATCAGCGAGACATTAAATTTCCAATAGCCCGGTCCTCTTAATTTTTCATTTATAATCAGACAGAACTGTAGACTTAAATGATCTGACAATCTAACACCATTTGAATGAGACCCTGGGATTTTTTGTAAACAAAAAGATTCACATTGATAACAAAAAGACTTTGAGATAAAAATGTAATCGATTCTACTCGTAGCTATATTTTCACCATTGCACCAGGTATATCCTTTATTATTTGGTTTAACTTTTTTCCACAGGTCTATGAGCTCCAACTTATTTAGGATACTATTTAAAATATTCACACTTTTGTCTTGTTTATTTTCATCTAAAGAACAATTGAAATCACCCCCTATGAGCATGTTCTCTTGACACTCCGCATGTTTTTTTATCCAAATATTCATACGTTTAAAAAAGCCATACTTTGCATTTATATCATTTGGTGCATATATGTTTATTATTGTTATAATCTTGTCGTCAAATTTAATATTTAGTAGTAACTTTCTTCCATCGTTAGATTTATGGATATTCAATATTTCATATGCCAAATTCTTTCGAAAAAGAATGGAGACCCCTCTACTGTAGGGCGAGTCTGAATAACAATGTATTGCTTTTCCAAACCATCTAGCATTATAAGCAATAGTATTTTTTTCAATATAATGCATTTCCTGTAAAAGAATAATGTCAAAATGACTATCTGACATTTTGACATTAATTAATTACTTAGTTGATAGATTATCATGCCCGCCCATCTGCCCCTCAAAAATCATCTGTGAAATAACATAGATTTATATATCTGGCATTAAATTATGCACTTCTGTTGACAAAACTTGTTTGTCATCAATATATTTCTCAGAAAATAAAAATTAAAAAATAAAATCTTCCCACAGTCTGCCCCATACTTTTTTGGTGACCCAGGATGATAATCTTACTAATTAAGTTGAATTGGCCTAAAGGATGTTATGTTTTGATACAGTTTGTATACATGTGTTTATGCTGTATTGAAGAGCTATTAATAGTGTTAATACTCATAAATTAACAAGATGTCCACAAACCTTATTGGTTACCTGAGTATTAATCAAATTTAAAAAAATTCAAAGTATCACAAAATCCATGTTATACACTATATGACTCTTTTGGACCCACATTCACAACCCTGTGTTTTCGAAATTCGCAATTTTGGTACCCCTTTCTGTTTTTCCTTCATAAGCATTCAGCTTCATTTAAGGTAGTTCCACCCTCCTGTGATGTCATAATATTTTGCGGAGTCAATGATTTAATAAGATTTATGCATAACATGAACATAAATTGTGTTCGAGTCTTTTTCAATAGTTATTGTAAAAAATCTTGTATAACCATAAAATATTTCAAACGTATATGAATATAATCAATGAGCTACATTTTTCACAATGCTATACGAGTTATTTCCCCCTGATTACAGGGAGCGCGCATCACATTACTGTCATTCGATGGTGTCAAGTAAGGAATAAATAGAAAATTTGCAATTTCTGATTGCAATCAATTGCCAGTTAAGGAATTTTTCTAAGAATTAAGTGTAATGGCTTGAAAACAGTATAACTGAACAAAATGTCTTAGTCACTGATTACATGTATGTGGCCCATGTGTGTTTTTCTTGCAAGCAATGTATGGTCATGATGTAACAAAGTATGTAAATATTAACTAGTCCTCAATTTCGTTAGATCAGAATCATGATGTCCTTAGTATATCAGTAATTCTTCATTATTAATTTCTATCAATATTTTCAACAACCAAACACAACAAAATATGCAATAAGATATGCCTAAAACACATGTACAACCAACGCATACATGTACATTATCAATTTATCGTTTCACAATGAACAACACTACTTGTTGCTAAATGTACACCAGATGCCAATAAACAAAGCATGTTAATTATCTTGAATTGGCATCTCTAGTGTAAAATTTTTGTTAAAATTTAATTGTTAAGAATTTTCAGGCATTGTTATGAAGTCAACCCCCCCCCCCCCCCTCCTTATCACATGTATGCTTTCATTGTGCTCTTAATTCTAGGTGTCTGTTGTTTTAAAAACAGACTACTACTGAGATCCTCAGTATTAATTACATAATTTGGACACAAATAAATGTCAAATACACTTATACCCCCCCCCCCCTTCCCCAACTCTACAATTTAACGAAGTGTATATCTGAAAAAGTTTTCTCCATAAAATTGAAGAAATCAAACCCTGGTTCTAAAACAAAATTCTCAATTTTGGTATAGAGCATTTTTAAAAGTACCGTCAATCCAGAGTCCTTAGATTTACAATCTATGTTAATTCCCCTTGTCCCAAAGATGCTTAAAAGAAATTTGAAAAGAATTGGAAGGGTGGTTATCAAGAAAAAATATTAATGTTCAATTAACATCTTATGATGACTGACGCACACAAATAGCAACATGTAGGTCACTTGAGTGATTCTCAACATTGACCTAATTAGAATTAATCATTTTTACAATTGATACTGAGCTCATACACATGTGTACATATATATGTGCGTCATTGACAACAAAACAACTAGTCTTTTTGAGTATGCTAATTAAGTGAAGTAATAAATTTTTTTTAGGAAGTTGTGATGAAAACGTTTCAAGTCATCATGTCGCATAAAAAATGGATGGTCTCCTGTGATTATTCTAGAGAATTCAGTTTCCATGCAGGCTCCATAACCAAGAAACTAAACCCAATGTACCACATTCCCCACATCTATTAATTTGTTTTAGGATTTATAATACTGGGATTCAAATTTGAATTTCAAATTATGTATTCAATGTGTATGTATTAATGCTGAATATTTACCTCCTCAAAGTCAGCAACTTGGTCAACTCCATCTTTAGGTGATTTGCACAGTATGATGCTCATACAGCTGAAACACAGAAAAGCACACATTAATTACATAAAATAGTGGTCATGTACTTTGGCCAAAATATGTGATTATTGGATGAAAAAGTAAGAATTCAAAAGTATTTGAATATTTACAATTTACATTTAATATTTTTTGATTTACTTCAGTTGACAGGACCTACATGTATTAAAATTTGAGGGCCCAGTTACAGGACCCAATTCAAAATCATCAATTTTTCATAATTTAATTTTTCCAAATCAAGTGTCCTAAAGTTCATAATTACAGATATGAGAAAACTTTAAATCATAATAGTATTTGTGTGATTTCTTCTGTAGATTAGAACTATCACATATTAGTGGGGGTTACCACAGGTAAACAAACTTGAAAGTAGCCTGGCTCACCAATATATATGATTTTAACAATCTTTATCTAGAATGCACACAGGCATTCACATGTTTGTTTTTATTGTAAACTTGACAGTCAGAGAGAGAGAGAGAGAGAGGGGGGGGGGGGGGTCATCACTTAGTCTTACATAAATTAAGCCTAGTCCTTTTGAAAATTTCCACATGAAACATGATTTTATAAGTATTCTCCAATTTTTACAGATCCTGAACTCTGTGTAAATGTGATAGGAAACTCCCTGAGTGAATGTTAGGTTGGGGACATACTTAACTAGTATTCTATATTGTACACCCATGCAGTAAATGGCAGGACTACTTACAATGTTCGGTCTACATGTATACCACTATAGCTGACTAGCCTGGCTGGCAGTATAAAATAAATTGGGGTTCTCATATGTTTACTAAAAGCCAAATTTTCTGATACATTTTATTCAGCCTTTACTTTAGAATTTGAATTCTAAATCAAATAGAATACTTACGTCAATACAAGTTCCAACACGGCAACAGGCAGGGCTTTTTCATATTTTCTATGAATATGTCTGTCAGCCTTCTGTTTCCCTGGTCATTTTTTTTTAGTCGGATGTGATGCAATAAAGCGTTAAATTCCACAACATTTACTTTTTCTACGAATACGTAGACGATTGGATGCTAGAGTCCGGTGACTATGGCAAAGATCAAACGGATTTGTATTCCATGAAATAAACCGGAATCCTTTAGCACAATTGAAGATAAAGATCGTGGTAGTGAATTAAGTGAACAAAGAGCATCTGATATTGATAAACATCTGAAGAACAAATTGAATAAAAACTCAATTTCCACCTCCTGCCATACTGAAAACAAATGAAGGCTGTTCATATCTCCAATACAAGAGAGTGTTACAAAGGGCAATAACTCTTTCTGGTGTATTTTGGTTTGTGCACCAGAGGAAACTACTGGTTTATGTGTTTACCTTTGGTTTCTCCACAAATGTGTTTCTGTACTTTTTTAAAGTAAGATTCAATACATTTTACTAGCATGTGAGTTTACACCAAATGACTGGGCAAATATATTTTATCCCTCTCTAAAAATTACATATATCAAACCCTTATACATCATAAAAATAATTATTTCTATTGTTTCCAAGGATTAAATAAATACAAAAAAATTTCTAAAAGCTAGAACCTAGCTCAAAATAATTTTTACAATTGTTGTTTTTATAAACAATAGCGTTTAATTTTTGATTATTCAAAATATAACATACATGTGCATATCTTGTCCAGCTGTTGTGAGAGGATCGGTTTCCATGGCAACCGTTGCTAAGTCAAACCTTTGCATGTCCTTTTTGTTTTATATCTATCATAATATTGTTACACACTAAGTTTCATAAAAATCTGTGACATACCGTGGCCACTGAATTTTGATAGTTACATAGAATCAGTCTTAAATATCAGTGGTGTAATACACTCTCAGACAATGCAAACAATTTGGTAAATTACTATTCAAAACAAGATTCTGTAAAGAAAAATATTTCTCAGTAATTCGGAATCCTCATGTTTTGCAATGTTTCACAAATTTCAGAATCAGTTCTCATTCTTTGGCTATTGAAACTGGACGTTACACACAAACACATGTAAATGAGAGAAAATGTACTGTCTGCAAGTCTAACTATGTAGAAGATGAATTCCATTTTGTATTTGACTGCATAGCATACCGGTACCAACACTTAAGAAAACCATTCATAGAGTCCATGAACATTTTGTGCAAGAATTTTATAAACCTGTGTAATAGACAAAAATTTATCTGGCTTATGAGCCACGAATGTAACAATATTATTGAAAAACTTCTCATTACCAGCTCATTAGAGTTATCGCGCTTTGATGACTCTTGTGCGTCATTGGTAAGAAAATGCACAAGTCTCGCGAAAAAGTGCGAGATTACTGGGACATAAACGAAACGTTCATAGCAAACACCCCCCCCCCCCCCCTTTAAAGTTAAAGTACATTCATGATTGTGTATCTTTAAATAGAATAGCCATTGGTCAAACTGCATTTTTTAAATATTCTAACACTAGTTTATCAAGGATGTTACATGTTGTTGTTTTTTTTAAAACTCTACTACACCTAATTTAAAAATTCCAAACAACGATGTTCTCTGTCCTAAGTCAATCAATATTTTGTAATTTTCAAAATAGCTTAGATGTAGTTTGGAAACGCATTTGTTGTGTTAATTAGTGTTATAAACGTCTTAAAAATGCAGTTTGGCAAATAGATAACTTATTCTAAAATATTGAAAAATGAGAGAGAGAGAGGGGGGGGGGTGTACATGAACGATTACAAAGTCCATGCCCATATGAACCTGTCCAAATTGTATGATAAAATGGAATGTCTTCATAGTCTGACAGAATAATTCTAATAACATATGAATCCCATTAATTACAAAAAAAGTTATTGTGTCGGATGTGCATTTTGGTTTTTCCCTTCACAGTTCTTCTTGTGATTGATGCTTTATGTCGGTTAGATTTGGCAGATCCTTCACATAGTTTAATAAATTCGTCTGTTTTCTTGTAAGAATAATCAATTCCTAAATTTGCCTTTAGAATTTTAATCAGTGTCGTGGTTTGCAGTCGGTTATAATATGTATTCGATACCATAATTTATATTACGTATGCCTAAGTAATGTTTACGTATGTTGTCCCGGTAGCACGACTTTACGCGCCTTTAATTTGAAGAGTTCCACTAATGGAAATGGTAAGTATTCCATATATAGCTGTTCATTACTAAGAAAAGTTGATTGACCATGAACTTGTAAATTTTATTTTTCATCTATCTTTTGAATAATCACTCTTTTATGATTTATGTATATGAACTTTGTATTCTTTGTATGCCCTCTGGGCCCAAAATTGGAAATAAATAAATTACTTACGTACATAGTCTGATCCTAGAGTGTAGATGAAGTCACGGGCCTCATACTTAGTTCTGTATTATGGTTTGAGAAAATTAAGTGAAATTGAAAAGATGTGGGACAGATTTTGCTAAACAAAATCATATAACTGCGTAATTTGTGATATTTTATTTTTAAAACAATTTTTAACATTAAAAGTTTAAAAACATATAGAGTCTATATCGTCGATAATTGATCATTAATATTTCTAGTGAAACATATGCACGTAGTTTTCCATAATTATACATCCTACTGGGTTGAAATACTTTCGAATATGATATTTCATTTTCAGTATAGTTACTTCTTCATACAAATCCCATATATAAATTATAACATTACATTATTTTGGATCCACCTCTGCAATGACAGTGTTCAGTTGTGACCCTTAGCGAAACTCTTCATATCTGTTTTAAACATGTGAACACAACCGGACACAGACTACCAATTATTTTGCTATACATTCCTTTATAACATAAAAATTAATATAAAAAATTCCACCGCCTCAACTTACCTGAAACTTGGTACAGACTTAGAGCAATTCAAGTCCAAAAATATGTGTGAATCTCAGGAAAATCCACCGCACACAAGTCCTGTTATGACACCGCAAGTAACCCCTACCCTGCATATTTCGCTTTCCCTTTGAGAAGCAGGTAAACAATGGCTTATTTACACCCTTCCTACTACACACTTAAGAGCAGAATTTCCCATTATTATAAGTTTTTAATTTTTTTCAAACCCTCTTCTTTCCATCTATGCCCTATAATAACACAAATCCACCCCACATACATCCCCAAGAATTTTTAAGAAAAAACCTCTATTTATAAACAGGCACTACTTGCGTGGTCAATGAAATAGGGGTAAAATTAGTAGTCTGTAACCTAATAAAGACACAAACCTTGTTTGATTTTCATGAAACTTGGCACAGAAACTCCTGCAGTCATACTGAACATCCCTATGAAGTTTCATTGGATTGGTACTCTCAACAGCAGAGTTATGGCCCTTTGAAGTGATGAACTGGATCTCCTAAAACAGAGGATGGAATAAGCATGAGACACACAATACACCATTTTGAAATACTCACATATGACATATTCTGCAATATATTTCTTACCGATAACATCTTTGATCAATAATGTAGATATATATTCTTAAGATATTTTTGAAAAGTTAACCCCAAATATGGTAAAGTTTCTTAAAAAATGTCTAAAATAAATATCTAACGGTGAAAATTTACATAAGAAAAAATATTTAGAAATTCTGCATTATATTGGCTGTAAAAAACAACAGTAAAGGTCAATGAAAATATATTAATCCCTTAGCTGTAAGCAGATAAGCAAACAGGACTACATCAGTCATTATCAGGATGTGGCACTTACTGGTCATGCTGGGTTGTCCCTGGTCACATTAAAACTGTCATAGATATGTGCAAGATGCCATTCTAAGGTTACCAAACATTAAGCACTATAAATATAGGTGAGCTAAGAGAATTCAAGGTATCAATGTCTGAATCTGCCAAAAGAAGTACTACTACTCTTCTCACCAACATATTTAAAGACCCAACTTTAAGTTAACGCCCCCAAATTTTACCTGTGTCGCGATCAATGATAAGCCGCTGGTCAATCAAACTTTTAACAATAGAGCTGAGGTTGATTGACGTTTGCAGAGACCGTGGTCTACAGCTACCTGAGAAAGATGTTTTGATAACAATCATGGCTAATGATGACCGGCAGTCTTCAGATCTCGAGGAAAGCCCCAGTATACCTGAGTTTTGATTGCTCATTGACTCTCACCTAGAATATTTTAATTTCTAACGTCCCCTATACAATGCAATTTATCATCGTATTTTCTCTCTCCATCTTTATACATGTATTATAGATTAAACAATCAGAAATCAAACAATAATAATATAAAAAAAACAACAACCAAACAAACATAAGTTATTGGAATATTTTCTATTCATGATTTATTGTGGCTTTATATTTATAAAAACATGAACAATTCTTTATTGGCGCAGCACATCAACATATATAATGGTTATATTGTCCATGCGTAAAACTGTTACAGTAGTTTAAAAAATGCTTCTGTTTGAGATACCACATGGATTATAAATCACACAATCAGAAATCAAACAACAGTAAAAAAGCATAAATAAGTTATTGAGATATTTCTATTTATAATTTATCACGGCTTTATATTGAGAGAGAGAGAGAGAGAGAGAGAGAGAGAGAGAGAGAGAGAGAGAGAGAGAGAGAAAGAGAGAGAGAGTTACTGAGATATTTCTATTTATAATTTATCACGGCTTTATATTGAGAGAGAGAGAGAGAGAGAGAGAGAGAGAGAGAGTTATTGAGATATTTCTATTTATAATTTATCAGGTTTTATATTTATAAAGAGAGAGAGAGAGAGAGAGAGAGAGAGAGAGAGAGAGAGAGAGTTATTGAGCTATTTATAATTTATCACGGTTTTATGTTTATAAAGAGAGAGAGAGAGGCTCCTTGGAACAAAGGGAAGCAACTCTGCAAGAGGAAGCTCCCAAGGCAAGGCGGATTTCATCAAGGTAATTCTCATGGCCGCAAGACTAAGACTGGAGTACAGAGAAATTCAAGTCGACGATCATTTGTCAAGCCGAATTCAACAGATCATGCCCTGGTCACCAAGCCAAGTCTGGACAGCCAGTCCTACCAAACTCCTAACTGTGATGGTGACAGTGGATCGCCCTGCATTCTGCGCCCACAATGGCATTGGCACACAGCTGACCTTGCAAGATGTATTAGTCCGGTATGTTACCACAGACGGTGACGCCCAAGGTGCCAAACAAGTGGACGAAGCCTTGCGAGCTCTACATCCCCTATGGACAACAGAGCGTCTAGCTGACCCCGTCCACCTTGGGCAGTCACAGTTCCGTGCCAGCAACCGAGCAGTCTATAGCAAAGCAATGTTCCATACCATGACCAAAGAACAGAAGAAAGAGCTACAGAGAGTATTCAGCAATGTTCTTAAGTCAAGATGTGCTTTCATAGTCTGTTTACTAAGTTTGACAGAGACCTGCAGAAGATGAGTGATTTCTTACCTAAAGTCCTTGAGGCCACTGTTCTGTGCTATACTGGAGACTGTTCAATGTGTGCAACATATTCCCTTGTTTGTGATGGAGAACTTGTTTCCAAATGGTGGAACTTCAGTCGTAATCTTGCTGTATATAAGAACAAAGAGGAACTTCAGACTACTGCAAAGACCAATTTGACTTTAACTCAGTTGCCGTCCGTCATCACCCATACCATAAGAGGGGAGGATTGTGGTATCATCTCAGGCCACGTCATTGAAGAGAGTGACCGATTGAGTTGCTACGAACTCTAATTAGCAATTAATAGGATAACTTGGTATAACTTTGTGAGGAGTGACACATGCCTCTCCCATCTTCAGCGGTGTAACATAGTAATAAATGTGATAAACTTACCAAGATTGTTGTTATCCATATGTAGCTCCAGGCGACAGATATGATAGGGAGGTGGGTTGCCCCAGACAGGTGCCCCCGAATTTGCAGGTCTATCACTGGTTATTGATACCGTGAGGCTCCATAGCAATATGCTCTGGCACAGCACACAGTGTGTTGTGGCACAAGTGGGATGCAACAATTGCATCTAAATCATGGTGACGATGATGTAACATGATGTAACATGACACTGAGTCTATGCTATGTACGTGCATCGTCTTCCAGCTGTCCTTGTAGTACACAACACCATACTTGTTGTTGCTGCTTCTAGCCCCCGCCCAGATACGACAATGACCATTCAAACCAGGAGCAGAGACCAAGTGCACCTTCTCCAAATACTTGACAAGAAAAGCTTCCATGTTCACAAAATGAAAGTAAGCCGCTGACGAATATGCACTAGACCAAGGCCAAATCTTACGTCAACTTTTTAGTGCTGAGAAGTGATT
Source organism: Ostrea edulis (assembly GCF_947568905.1). Taxonomy (NCBI): domain Eukaryota; kingdom Metazoa; phylum Mollusca; class Bivalvia; order Ostreida; family Ostreidae; genus Ostrea; species Ostrea edulis. Next base: position 45,435,239 of record NC_079167.1, read on the forward strand.
GATTTCATTTATCATATTTTTGATCCCAATAAAGGCCATTAATTATTGAAAGTAAATGATAAAACTTGACTCTTTGAAGACACCTCATTGTGTATACACAGCTACCAACACATGACCCCCATATCCTGTTACTGTAGCCTGTTTAACACCCCTTTGTGTATAAACAACTACTGACAGAAGACCCTGTTTATTGAAACCCTATATAAACCTCCATTGACACCTCAGGCATTTGGTATTTTGCTATTTGTATACATAAAATATGTATGATTTGATGAGAAATATAAATTTCTTTGTGCTATATGGAATATAGTCAAATGTATATTAATGAGGGGAAAAAAAAAAGAAGAAAATAATGATACATAAATCAGTCAGTGATTTCGATGCATTGCTCTATAATAAAATGGTTTTATAATAAGCAAGCAATTTACCACTTTGTAACCACCATCATATTTATACAAATCAGGACATTAGCCATAAGAACAATATGAATTTTTGAATCATGTTTCCAGCTCTAGCCACGTAGAGCCATAATTTCTTCTTTTTTTTTTTGAAATGAAAAATTTATAACCAAAGGACCAAAACCATGAAGAGTACAACATACAAAAAAAAATTATATCAAAAATAAATAAATTTTGTGATACTAACATTAACCAATTTCAATTGTTGATAATTTGTTTTTCTATTATATGAAATAAAAGTGAAGCGCAATAACCAAAACCATAAAGAATGTATTGGACAAAAATGTAAATTACACAAAAAAATCTTTGGTATTTCATTAACATAATACAATTTTTCTGATTTATCTATGTTTGTAAAAAAAGAAAGTATTAAAGCCAAAGGACCAAAGCCATAAAAATGCACTAGATAAAAAAATGTAAATACTATATTTGTACAATAACATTATCATAGAACTACAAACTTTTAATGAAACAATTGAATTTCTTCCTAACCTACACAAGATCATTTTTCTAAATATAATGTAGTAATTTTTTAGAACTTAGAGTAGGGTTACTTCCAGGCTTATTCCTCCCCCGCCAGACGGGTGTGTCCAGTGAATACAGCTTGATATTATGTAGGTTAGAACTTAGAGTAGGGTTACTTTCAGGCTTATTACTCACCCATTCCATTTGCATTTTGGTAATTTTAATGTTCATATATTCTGTCCTTTAGCTGCATAACTATTTTTTTTATGCTAATACAATGTTACAAATGTTTTCTTCAATTATGAATCTCATATGGTCTTTTAAAATTCTAAATATTTATTTTTTTTCGTTTTGTTGTAATGGTTTTTGTTGGCATCCTCTTTTTCCCAAACAAGGATATCGTAATGAAATATATAATCTTAATGATTTTTATATGAAACGAATTGTCTTATTTAAATTTTTTTTATAATTATGTAATATTGAAATATTTTTTATGGTATTAAGTGTTTATATTCCTATTTCTTTTCATCTATTGATCTTTTTATGGTCAAGGCCCTAAAATATTTCATTGTTTCATTTAAAAACATTAAAGTTTACCTTTGCATTTTTGGGTGGTTTTTTGGTCCTTTGGTTTCAATATTTTTATTTAACATAAATAAAATATCAATGAAATTCTTATTTGTAAATGTAAAACTTAAAGATGTTTCGTGTATTTTTAATTTTTGTCTCTCGTATTTATAGTGTTGGTCCTTTGGTTTTAATATTTTTATCTAACATAAGCAGAAAATAACATGCCAATGAAATTCTTGTTTGTAAATGTAAAACTAAAGATGTTTTAAATTTTTGTCTCTTATATTCTTTATAGTTTTGGTCCTTTGGTTTCAATATTTTTTGTTTAACATAAGTAAAAAATAAATCATAAATGGATTTCTTGTTTATAAACGTAAATTTAAAGATGCTTTATGTGTTTTAAATTTTTGTATGTTGTGTTCTTCATGATTTTGGTCCTTTGGCTTTAAATTTTTCATGTAAAAAGAAGAAGAAATTATGGCTCTACAGAAAGGAGGCCTCCACGTGGCTAGAGCTGGGAACATATTGAAACTATATGAATGTTTAAATAAACTTCAAATTCGTGTTTTCCTTATGGCTAACTTCCTTATTTATACTAGTGTGTATGTGTGTGTATTTGTATCTCTTTAATTTGATCGGGCGTGGTATACCTTATAATACGTCACAAGAAATGGCACCGGCAAATGGCGCCGGATGTATTGGATTTTTATATGAATTGGCTGTATAACGGTAACGGTACCAATTCAGTGTACCATTTTTTCCAGATAACCATTTTTCAACCCATCTAAGAGGATTCCCTGGGTATGTGATCGCAGTATTAGGTATAGTGTACTTTTTTCTGTATATAGCGGTTTTTTGGGGGTATAGCGGAGATTCCAGTGACACCGAAGAAGACAACAGTTTGAACAGACTGAACAGTGAAGTAGTAAGTAAGAAAACATACCCTGTGTGTATTTAGCGTTAATACTATTACTCAATGGACCGTGTGGGTTTTATAAGGCGTATATTATGCATTTGACTCAGGAATATTTCGTATTGATCAATACACCATACACAATTTGAAACGATCTGTAGGCCTACTCATAGGAGTCGGCAATTTATCAATAAAGTAGAAATATATGAGAAAAGGGCATAAATACTACTACTGAGCTTCGCGAGCGTAGCCTCATAATAGTATTTATGCCCATTTCTCCAGTACCTCGAATTACCGAAATGCCCGTGATTTGCCGAAATGCCCCCAGAAATTACCGAAATGCCCCATAAAACTACCGAAATGCCCCTTCCAACGTATAAATTAGAGCATATTTAGTTTAGATATTTTCAATTTTGATAAGGAAATGCTAAATTGTGGTTGTAAATATAGAAAATTGTGTTATTTCAAAGAACGATAACTCTAGCAAAAATCTTGTAACCTTTGTGCTAATCTGAGGAGCTATCACCGAAGTTTTTCTCCCTTTAATTCTCGTATCCCCCCCCCCCCCCCCCCTCCCTCCCCCATATAATACTTGATTGAATTATTCTTTGTTAATTTTGTTCACTGTTTTATGAGAACTATAATTCTTTGATTAAGAGATGAATAGTTTTGAAAATTTTTATCCGAGTTAATAACCTCAAATACGTAAAATGTCTTGTTTCCTCTATTCATTGTTTCTTCTAACAATGAATGAGAAAGCATAAATATTCTTATAATTTTTATTTCATATAATGTTTTCAATATATAATTAAGGCAAATTTCGGTAAAGCAAACAGTTACTAGCGATTATTGAATGGAATAAATCTGGAGAGAAAAAAAAAACCATTAAGAAAGCAAACAATTATTTCCTTCAGTAACTAGCATAAAGAATGCTAAAAAAAAAAAAAAACAAAAAAAAAAAAAAACTATTGAATGGCATAAAATAATCAACAACAACAACAAAAAATTAGTACAATACATATGCACGTACTTATGAAGCTCATAGTGCAATGAAATTTTCATTGGTAAGATTTCGGGTGTGGTTTTAGTGAGAATGCCCAACAGTAGACACGTGTGTGGCACGTGCGCCCTACAACAACAAGCTACCTTTAAATTGTCAATTCGATTACGCACGAGGGAAGCTATAACCACACATGGCATCATGTTATTCCATCCACGTACTTAACAATATTGTTATCATGGTTTATGTATAAAGACATACAATTATTGATCGTCAGCACACGGACTAAATAGTTACTAATACTTTTATATCTTTTACTATGTTTATTCCGTTTTTAAAAGCAATAATCATTCCGTCACATTTACGAAATAAATGCTATCGTAAAGTCCGCGGATCGAATAACATGATTGTACCGATAATATTGTGATCTGGTTTTGTTTTAACTTAGTGGTGTTCCAGTGCCCGAAGACCCCACTTTAGATCCACGAATGATTTAGATATATGCAATGTGTTTTGCACACGCCAATACGTCAACGGCGGGTAGGATGGGCAGAGTGTAAATGTCTCCGTGAGCGTGAAAATCTTGTTCTACTACTTGAACACCTGTTCCACGTTTTGATGATGAAAATATTGACCAATCTTTCAATCGGACCATGACATAGAACACGTATCCCAGTATATTACCACATTAGATTCCACAAAGAATTATTACAGGAATGTAGCAACAGGAGAACTTGGCCCCACTTTATTTTGACAATGTAGTTTTTCCATAATTTTAACATGTGAAGTTTGATCCCCCCTTATGGTAGTACTGAATGATTGTGGAAATGAAATAAAACCTTGAAATCCATGTCCTGATGAATCAACCGTTTCACAAAACGTAAACATTTACTGTTTGAAAAATATTTCAATCATATGCATGTATACAAAATTAACAAGTCACGAAGGTAATGTTTATTTAATTTATCCATGTATTACACCAAGTGATGTATCATACAGGCTGATAGAATCAGGGGGGGGGGGGGGGGGGGGGCTGTCTTTCTTAACAAAGTATATTTTTGTATTAAAAATATATTTGGTGACTCCCCTGGACCACTTCTTAAAAAGTAACAGTGAATAGTAAGAATGCAATTTCGAAGTAGTAGAAGTTGTGAAATGAATTCATGTATAGAAGGGAGCACCTCTCCACCCCACTCTGGAATAATGAAGTAAGGGAAAATGTAAAGTTTAATCAATATTATATTTAATAAAATAGTTCGTGTTATACTGTACAGAATATCATTCTCTCCAAAGTCACTACTATAGCTATTCAACTATTAAAGCTTCAGGGGTACATGTGTATTTTTCTTTGCCCCCCCCCCTTTTTTTTTTTTACATTATTCAATTGAAGCTTTGTATTTCAAATAACTGAATAATAGTAACTACATGTATTACAGCTTTTTTTTTTTTTTAAATTTATTTATTTTTTTAAATTTTATATGCTATTCAGTAATTCAATAGTCACTAATTGCTGGGTTTTTTTCCCCTGCATTCTTTATGCCATTCAATAGTCGCTAGTTACTGAAGGAAATAAATGAAATGATTGCTTTTTAATTTTTTCTCTCTCTCAATTTTTATGCCATTTAATAATCACTAGTTACTGTAGCAAATGACTGTTTGCCTTACCGAAATTTGCCTTAATATGCTTTTCTTATGTTTTTTTCATAGTTCAGTTCTGTTACATGTATATATTGAAAACATTAAATGAAATAAAAATAATACGAATATTTATGCTTTTTCATTCATTGTTAGAAGAAACAATGAATAGAGGAAACAAGACATTTTACGGGGGGGGGGGGGGGGGGGGGGGGATACGAGAATTATAGGGAGAAAAACTTCGGTGAAGCACAGAGGTTGCAAGATTTTGCTAGAGTTATCGTTCTTTGAAATATCGCTAATGCGAGAATTGAACACAATTTTCTATATTTACAACCACAATTTGGCATTTTCTTATCAAATTTGAACATATATAAACTAAATATGCTCTAATTTATGCGTTGGAAGGGGCATTTCGGTAGTTTTATGGGGCATTTCGGTAATTTCTGGGGGCATTTCGGTAAATCACGTGCATTTCGGTAATTCGGGGTACCCCCATTTCTCATATATTTCTACTTTATTGATAAAATTGCAGACTCCTGTGATCAGATTCAGTGATTTTTAAAGACCCATTTTAGGTCCGAATATCGGCCCTTTCCCCTCCCAAAAATTACCAATTTAACTTGCACTTTCCCCAATAATACAAACTGGCGAAAAACGTATTTGTAAAAAAAAAAAATGGGTTCAATGTGAGTTGTTTATGTATGACATGACAAAGACGCGCATTAATTCTAAATGATTTAGAAAGAATAGTCAAAATAATTTTAAGAGCTTTGAATGACATCAATTTGTGTTTGATTTCTTGTTTGATATGATATATTTAGCATATTTACAATAACGACTAGGTTTTCCCAATTTGATCAAACTGTTGACAATTTTCCTCATCAAAAACCACAGGACCCTTTTCAAAAATGTTGAAATATCACTGAGATTTAACTGCCCTCAGGGATCGACATTAACGGTTGTCCGATTGCCCGAGGCAAGTGAAAACCCAGTTCAGACAAGTGAAACTCAATACACACTTGCCCGATGGGGCAAGTGATATTTTTAGTAGAAAATGTGATTATTATAATAATTATGTTAAGCTTGATGAATATGAATTATTAGAAAGTAAAACTCAACTTGATATAGAGTTGTTTTCTTTAACGAACCGTCAGATTATAGCGAAGGCCCATTCTAGTAGATCGTACTGTATCACCAATTGACAATTGACAGAGAGAGATAATTAAGATAATTAGAATTACTGGTTGACAGGCTTATTAGAGTCTAAAATATTTCGGACAACTAAGTTTTTCATTCGGACAAGTAAAACTTTGAGTTTACTTGCCCAAAGGGCAAGTGAGATGAAAAGTTGATGTCTATCCTTGGCCCTTTCAGCACTGCACTCAGAAACATTTAAACTGTCTCCAATAAGATGCAGGTGTGCTCCTGTAGCCACGAAACATAAAAACAAGACTTCAAAATGATAAATGGGGGAATAGCCCGATTTCTGGCAGTGTCTGATTGAAGTCTCTCACCGATTCCATCAATAATGAAATATATATTTGCTGGCGTGAAACGGTATCTCTGGAAGATCTCATATGTCCGGCCTTTAATATTGGGATGTTACTGGGTGTTTAGCGCAAGGAAAATTTCATAAAAAATGTATATATTGAAATGAATCATAATCTACCGTACTTAACAGAATTATGCATGATTATCACTTGGGATACGCCAATGACCATTTCATGCTTCGCTCAGTCCAACGGTCACACCGTATACATATTACAGTATCTTTTCCTTAGACTTCTCTCCCACTCACCTTTTAGATTGTTGATTTTAATGCGAGATTTATGTGTCTACTAATTGACTTAGTTGTTTAATCGTGTTCTTTGTGGCAATCATATTATTTTTCGTTGTCGGCACTGTTTACCATATCCAAATCAACAATGGTATGGACTACCAAATATTGTTTTAAACTTATAGGGTCGGAAAGTATCGTCATGTGACTTGCGAGAAATAACGTGAAATCGTACTTCCGGGCAGTTGTCAGGATGGCATTATCAATAATGTACTAGACTCGCTACCTTCAAAACCACATAGAGCTTACTACAAAAAGCGAGAGAGAGGTGGATAACAACTGGGTTTAGAAAATTTGTTCTAGATAGAGCTCTGAGTTATTACAGAGGTTGTTCAAGCGTCAATACGAGACATTTTCCAACAAAGTACAGGTATGTTTACATTAAAGAGTCGTCTGCATCATATGCACTGTACAGTCGTTTGCATCATATATACACCCATACATCTATATCTCAGAGTTTAGTTCAAAATATCGAAAGTCCTCGATCAAAATCTCAGCAATATATTTGCGTAGTTCAGATTATACTGATTCTTGATTGATGTCGTGGAAAAAAGATGTGCATGAATCACCATTGTAACTAGCAACCTTAAATAAATGTTCACTTTATCATTTACTTGAATGCATTTAATCTGTTACAAGACTTGACAATGCAGAATAATATGAGTAAGAGTAAGAAGTTGTACATTTATAGTATCTAAGTCCAAAGGTAAGATTAGATAAATTGTGGAATTCACATCAGCAGACAATGCAGAATAAAATGAGTAAGAAGTTGTACATTTATAGTATCTAAGTCCAAAGGTAAGATTTAATTCATATCAGCAGACAATGCAGAATAATATGAGTAAGAAGTTGTACATTTATAGTATCTAAGTCCAAAGGTAAGATTTAATAAATTGTGGAATTCATATCAGCTACTTCCTTCAGTAGAGGATTCGTAGGTGACGTAATGAGGCCTCGACAGGGAGTTTGCTGAAAAAAAGATGAATATTACCCATAATGCTTCTGCAAAAAATGTCGCCGTCACTGCGGTATACTTCATTGACAAACCCGTAATTAAAATAATTAGATTGTTTAGAAAGTACCATAAACATTTTTAAATTCCAGACAAGCTTTCTCATAGCTTCAAAAATTTTGTTTTTGCTTGGTTTGAGAGAAGAAGAAAAAACATTGCAGCTAATGTGACATCACAATTTGTAACTGTTTACACCAAGCACGTTATATTTCCCGCGTTTAATGAAGAGGCGGATAAAAGTCATGTTGCAAGATGTTAATGGGCTTCGCTCGTCTCAACGGTCACACCGTACAACATATTAAGAGTCATGAGAAATTGATCACTGGTATGAACCCTTGTACCGCCCATACTTTGTTAAAATGGGCCCATTCTTTTCATAACAGCTACCAACACATTGATACTTCTGAAGGAAATGATGTATATAACAGCATCTGTAACAAGCATAGACATCAAGTGAATATCATTAAGAGTATTGCAGGGGTGGATCAAGAAAATTTGCAAAGGAGGGGGTGGGGGCAAGTGTAATTTATACTATCCCGTATCCCCCTAAAAGAGTGTGAAAATTAAAATTATCAAAATTGCAACCCAAATCCCCATATTTGTTACATATGAACTACCAAATGGGAGATGGCACCACCACCACCCCCCTCTTGTCCCACCACTGCATTATTAAACAGTAAATAAACATCTTGTATCAAAATTTTCATTTTCAAGAAGAATTCAAACGCCACAATCTAAATTGAATTAATATAAGATCTGAATGTATGGATGAATGTTTACTATTTCTTTGTTGCCACAAGAGGCATAGTGCTTTACAAACACATATATACAGAAATGAAGTACATGTGTATCAAAAACTTTTTTTAGGTCCTGTATTATGTAAATATTGTAAAATTGTAAAAACATATTATTTCAGTGATCCCAATTGTCTTTGAAATTTTTTTGTTTCCAAATTGGTAGCATTTTCCGTGAGGGTCACAATAAAAACATAAGCAATATCATTATTAATTAAAGTATAATGAAAATTAGAAACTGCATTGCCTTGTAAATGTGTCCCGTTGGTGCTTGGTGTAAACCGGGGGCGGTTTTAACCGCCCAACCCTGTATTGTACTGTTCATCATTCCACATAGAACGACTCATATAAATGGCAGAAATGCTAAACTGCGACAGTTTATTTATCTTGGTTAATGAAACATTAAAAACGTTGGCCTTACATTTAAAAATAACACGCCAATCTATTATTGGAAACCGGTGTTTAGATTCAGATTTCTGAGTTGGCCGTTTCGTCAGCAAATGCGCTATATACCTCTTTGTCTGATTTCTATAATTTTGAAAAATACTTCTATTTTCATCCCGACCCGACCATGGTACAAACTCTCTACACCATCGTCTGTAAACACGCTTACAACGAAACCATTTTTCTCGTTAGTACAACAGTGTATCATTCTTGTCGTTTTTTCGTGGTGTGTGATATTTGCTTATGTAATATATGTCTCTTAATAAAGACGCAGGTTGCGTCGAAAATTTGAGTTTTAAATAATCAGCGGTTTTTTCCCTTATATAACTGGTACCGATAAACAGTACCATTCCCAAAGGGCAATGCCAAAAACCGTTGATTTTTCCCAATTTTAAGACTAAAAATTCCCAATTCACTTGCCAAAAATAGACCGCTGACATCGTAAATTTCTTAGTCTGAAACATTGTACGAGTTGAACTAAAATGTTTACTTCTGGTATTAAATCGAAAGTACAGATCATGGTAGTGTGTGTTTTTTGTAGAGCTACGACGATTCTAAAGAGAGCCTACGACGATTCCTTATGTCTTACAATAGCAAATATTACCGTAAAAAAGATTGTAAAGAGATGAATCAGTGATTTTTTTTACATGTTTTACAAGGGTCCTGTGGCTTTCGAATTGGGAAAAATTGTCAACATTTCAATCAAATTGGGAAAAATCAATTTTATGGTAAATAAGTTTTAAAATCGTATCAAACATTATATTATCTTTATTTTACACATCTAATTTTCTTTAACCTTCTAAAATTTTCAACTATTGAATAATTCTATCCAAATCATAATTTCCATAACTCTTTGTTAAGTCGTATGTTTATAATTCACATTGAATGTTTATATTTTTCAAATACATTTTTCTTTCATAACTTTATTATTGGGAAAAATGCAAACTAAATTGGGAAATAATTGACAATTTTTAGGAGGGGAAAGGGCCGAAAATGGGCCTTAAAAAATCACTGTGAATTATACTTCATGTTTTGTTCTTTTCTTTTAGTTGAAATTATTTGCCGATACGTTGGTAGAAAATTCCCAATTTGTTCGATTTTGACGCTATTTTTCCCAATTGAATGGGTACCAGTACCAGTGGGTAGAAAAAAACCTGCCGATAATCAACAGTGTTGTGGCCTTTTCAGTATATATAAATATATATAATGTGAAAAAATGAATGAAGAAATCGGCACAGTTGTTAAATAATTTAAAATCCAAAATGAATCGCATAATAATCAACGATCAGTTCCTCCTATTCTCTTTAGAAAAGTCGAGAGGCATAGCCTTCATCGATGACGGCTATGCCTCTCGACTTCTCTAAAGAGAATAAGTTCCTCCTAGTACTTTCACCTTACGGCTCTTCAGGCAGTTTGTCTTGAATGTTTCAGTTTCATAGTAACGTTGAAAGAAAGGTAAAACCCGTTTTACAAGCCAGAGGATATTCCATTTGTTCAGAAATGCGGCGACCCTAGATGCGGGACCTGTACCTCTATCAAGGAAGGAAACAAAATCCAGATTAAATCGAGAATGGAAATCCGTGCCAATTTCTCAATCGGAAAATTTAATTTACTGTGCCTTTTGCCCTACTTGCAAAGAATTTTACATTGGACAGACCAGTAAATTAAATATGTGGGTTCGTGTCCACAAGCAACAAATCAAAGATCAAAGTGTCTGTAATACGCCATGCTGTGAACATTTTTCCGAATGCAGCAATGGAAAATTCATTTGATTCCCTTTTTATTAACTTCCGAATAACAATGAAAATCTTCGTTTAGCAAAGGAAGATTATTTCATCAAACTTTTTAAACCTAAACTTAATAGCTTTAAATGCATTTATTCTGTGTACATCAATATTATCATATATAATGTTATACTATTGTTTTGGCGCAATTAGTTCACGATTATGATGTTAATAATAATAATAATGATAATAATAATAGCCTTTATTTATCCAGGATAACACAAATTAGCATACAGTTAGTTTCCATTGTGGTCCTGCATTAAAACATATACACAAACATAAAATTAACATCTAAAATTAGTATGAACATGAATACGATATAAAAGGAAAAGGGGAAAAAATATAGCATAAGACACACCTAATTAGTGATAAAATTATTACCTAAATATGAATACATGACATTAAAGGAAAGAAGAAACAAGAGATGTTTGTAAAACACATATGCCCCCCATGGTGCAAAATTGAAAAGGGTTATACACACACACATCATTTAATTGAGAGTAGTATCATCAATTCAAAATATTGAGCAGACAATATCTTCCTATGTCAAGGGTGGATTGACCATGTGACCTAAAAATCAATAGGGGTCATCAACTCCTGAAGATGTACCAGTGTACCAAGTTTGATGTCTGTCAAGCAAAGGGTTCTCAAGATTATATTGAGCGGACAGTATATTCCTATGTACAGTTAACCCTTGACCTTTGACCACGTGACCTCAAAATCAATAGGCGTCATCTTCTCCTGAAGATGTACCAGTGTACCAAGTTTAATGTCTGTCAAGCAAAGGGTTCTCAAGATATGGAGCAGACAGTATATTCCAATGTCCAGTTTGACCCTTGACCTTTGACCATGTGATCTGAAAATCAATAGGGGTCGTCTTCTCCTGAAGACGTACCAGTGTACCACGTTTGATGTCTGTCAAGCAAAGGGTTCTCAAGATATTGAACGAACAGTATATTTCTATGTTCAGTTTGACCCTTGACCTTTAAACATGTGACCTCAAAATAAATAGGGGTAATTTTCTCCTGAAGATGTACCAGTGTACCAAGTTTGATGTCTGTCAAGCGAAGGGTTCTCAAAATATTGAACGGACAGTATATTCCTGTCTAGTGTGACCCTTGACCTTTGACCATGTGACCTCAAAATCAATAGTGGTTGTCTTCTCTTGAAGTCGTATCAGTGTAACAAGTTTGATGTCTGTCAAGAAAAGGATTCTCAAGATACTGAGCAGACAGTATATTCCCATGTCAAGTTTGACCCTTGACCTTTGACCATGTGACCTCAAAATCAATGGGGATCATCTTCTTCTGAAGATGTACTGGCGTACTAAGTTTGATGTCTGTCAAGCAAAGGGTTCTCTAGACATTGAATGGTCAGTATATTCCTATGCCCAGTTTGACCCTTGACCTTTGACCATACGACCTCAAAATCAATAGGGGTCATCTACTCCTTAGGATGTACCAGTGTGCCAAGTTTGATGTCTTTCAAGCAAAGGGTTCTCAAGATATTGAGCGGACATTATATTCCTATGTCCAGAGTAGATTGACCCTTGACCTTTTGACCTGAAAAACAATAGGGATCCTCTTCTACTCATAACTAACCCACATATGAAATATCATTATCATCAAGTGAATGGTTCTCAAGATATTGAACGGACAACACATGGTCTACAGACCGACCGACAGACAGACCGACAGGTGCAAAACAATTTTTCAAAGGGGGGCATAAAAATAGCATAAGACACGCACACCGCTACCCGATGTTATGACGTCATAATGAATGTTTAATTACCTTTCAACGTTACTATGAAACTGAAACATTCAAGACAAACTGCCTGAAGAGCCGTAAGGAACTGATCGTTGATTATTATGTGATCATTATGGATTTTATTCTTTTAAATTTTATATATATAATTATATATATGATCTTGTACGTGTATATGAAATTGTATTATATTGTACATGTATTGCATGCACGATATCATTTGACATACATTGTAGTATTCATACCAAATTACAACATATGATACTAATTAAATCTTGCAAAATGGAGAGATTGGTATCATAACATTTATAGTAGAAATATATGATCATGGCACACAGCATTGCATTTTATTGAAGATTTTTCTGGTGAGTGTAATTAAGCCCCATTTATTGATGGCCTTCATTGAGGTGAGCTATGTGGGCATTGCCCACCTCATGTTTTCTGTCAATGAAACAGTTATGCACCTGTTGAAATGCAATCCGTTTCCTTAAGCCTATGGATGTTGTTGATATTTAATAGTAATTACTTTGAAATTCCAGTTTTTGCAAATCTTGCTGAACACATACTAATCAACCGTTTTGAATGTAACAGAAGGAGGCAGGACATGATATATGCAACATGAATTTCCTGGACGTAGTTGTGTTGTATGTGCTTGGCTTCACCGTTTGTCTGATTCTGTACCTCTTCGCAGACAGCAAATACTTAAAACATGGACCAGTAGGAATATTACGAAAACTTGCTTGGAGGGTAAGATCTCATGGATTTAAATATTTCTAAAGTTTTACAAGTTTTATTACTGCAATTGGTTGTCATCCGTCATCGTGCGTTAACAAATGAACATTTTTAACTTCTTCTAGATTACTACCAGTCCAATTCTTTTTACTCGGGTGACCTATTGCAATTGGTTTGCGTCTGGCGTCATCCATTAACAACTTCTTCCCAGAAACTACTAATCTTGACCAAATTTGGAATGTTGCATCTGTAGGTGAAGGAGATCGAAAATTGAAAATTTCATGACCCCCCACCCTAAGGGGCTTTAATTTTGGTGGAGGAAACTGTAAAATTGATGTATTTTAAAAAAAAATCTTCTTCTTTACTCCTGGGCATCTAGCAGAGAAATTAAGTATATAGTACTGATGAGCAAGGAAGCTTCTACCAAAATTGTAAATTTCATGATCCCTGGGGTAGGGGTTCTGACCTCAGGTTGGGGCCAAACTTAATATATAGTGTTTATGTGTAAAACACTTAAATAATATATTGATACTAAATTGAAAGTAAATGTGTATTTAGAAAGAGCATGCAGGTAGTCCTTTACCAAAATTGTAAATTTGATGATCCCTGGGGTAGGGGTTTTGGTATTAGAGTGGGTCCAAAATGGCCAGTTATTAAATGTGTGAACAATAGAAATGTTTAACTTCTTGATAACTATCATTCCAATTCTTTTCAAAATTGGTATGAAACATCTTTGGACAAGGGTGACATAAACTGTAAATTTCAGGATTCCTGCACCCCAGGGGCCCTAGAGACTGGCAAAAACTGCCCAAAATTTACCAATTTTCAAAAATCTTCCCTACAACTGCACATGTTTAAAGAAAAACTAAATGCATAGTGATGTAGAGCAGGAAGGCTTCTACCAAAATTGTAAATTTTATTATCCCCAGGATAGGGGTTCTGACCTCAGGGCTGGGTGAAACATACTGTATAGTGTTTATGTAAAACACTTAAATAATAACTTTAGTGTTATTGATACTAAATTGAAACTAAATGAATAATTAGAAAGAGCAGATAGTTTTTACCAAAATTGTAAATTTGATGATCTCCAGGGTAGGGTTGTGACCCCAGGGTGGGACCAAACTTGGTCAATAGTATTTATGTGTAAGTTTGCTAGCTGATACTGTATAAAATCTAAATTATGCATACTTAGGAATAGCAGAAAAGGATGTACAAAAAATGGTGAATTTCACAACCCAGGGTTTTGACTCTAAGATGAGTCCAAATTAGTTATAATATCTTTTAATGATTAATGTGAATACACCTATTATATTATGTAAAGCCTTTCATCAGTGTATGCACGCTTTTGAGGGCATTGAAGTTTTATCTTGTTTATACTAGTGCTGAACATTAGAATTTAGCTTAGATATTCAGTTCATAAGGCCTGTGGTCTCTTGTTTTATATTTAACTAGATGAAGTCTTGAAGGTAAATTGAGAGGGTTTATGTTTCAGCTGTTAAGACATGTTGTACCTTGGAAATGGATAGAAGCTGTTTTAACCAAAACACATATCTTGCTTAACTCAAGGTAATAATAATAGGATAAATTGATTTATTATATACATGTACTTTCAATTTCATCTTTTTTTCTTCTTTAAAAGTTTGCGGGCATATATCACACGATGTATGCCTGGAAACATTCTAGCCCGCAAACATTATGTCACAATCAATACACAAGCAAATTACTGCTGTTAATTAATCAAATTTGTAGCAATTGGTTTTTGTCCGTCGTCGTGCGTAGTGCGTTAACAATTGAACATTTTTAACTTCTTCTTAGTAACTACCAGTCCAATTCTTTTCAAATTTGGTATGAAGCATCATTGGGACAAGGGGACATAAATTGTAAATTTCAGGACTCCATCACCCCTGGGGCCCTAGGGGCGGGGCAAAAACTGTCCAAAATTGACCAATTTTCAAAAATCTTCTCAAGAACCACACACATGTAAGAAAAACTAAATGCATAGTGATGTAGAGCAGGAAGGCCTCTACCAAAATGGTAAATTTCATGATCCCCGGGGTAGGGGTTCTGACTCCAGGGCGGAGCCAAGCTTGTTATATAGTGTTTATGTGTTAAACACTTAAATAACATCTTCTTTAGTGTTTTTGAAACTAAATTGAAAGTAAATGGATAGAGCAGGTAGTCTTTTACAAAATTGTAAATTTGATTTTCCCTAGAGTAAGGGTTTTGACCCCAGGGTGGGGCCAAACTTAGTATATAGTATTTATTCGTAAGTTTGCTGATACTGTATAATATCTAAATGCATACTTACGAATAGCAGAAAAGGATTTACAAAAAATGGTGAATTTCACAACCCGGCCAGGATTATGACTTTAGGATGAGTCCAAATTAGTCATATATTTTGATGTTTTAATTTAATACACCTATTATTTAAAGCCTTTCATCAGTGTATGCACTTTTGAGGGCAGTGAAGTTTTAAGAACACATCTTGTTTTATACTGTTGCTGAACATTAGAATTTAGCTTACATATTCAGAACAGGAAATTTTTACTAGATTTCATAGCCCATGGAAGTAGTGATACTTTTTCACTAGTATTCAGGGGACCGATAAGGCCTGTGGGCCTCTTGTTTGTGTTTTTCATCGTTTACCCAGTTAAACCAATAAAGAAATTGTTAAAAATAAAATTATTTTTAGTCTCTAAATGAAATTGAAAGTATATAATAAAAAGGTTATAGACTTTGTATGGGAAAGCATGACAACCTTGTTTTTTGTTCCCATACTATGGTGTCCGGATAGGGCCATTTGCAAAAGCGTGACTGTGCGTTAGTCACAACACGCCGTCACGCCAACAAGCATTACGCCTTCGCGCAGCGTTGCTTGTCTGCGCGAAGGCGCGTTGCTTGTTGTCGTGAGAGTGCGAAGGCGCGTTGCTTGTCTGCGCGAAGGCGCGTTGCTTGTTGTCGTGAGAGCGCAAAGGCGCGTTGCTTGTTGGCGTGAGGGCGCGTTGCTTGTTGTCGTGAGAGCGCGAAGGCGCGTTGCTTGTTGGCGTGAGAGCGCGAAGGCGCGTTGCTTGTTGGCGTGAAAGCGCAAAGGCGCGTTGCTTGTCTGCGCGAAGGCGCGTTGCTTGTTGTCGTGAGAGCGCGAAGACGCGTTGCTTGTTGGCGTGTTGTGACTAACGCACAGTCACGCTTTTGCAAATGGCCCTATCCGGACACCATACCATACAAAGTCTATAACCTATAAATACGATCTAATCAAAGGTAATTTTGATCAAAATTTTTAAAAGAATAAGATGAGTCCAAACGACTCGTACAATTCATGTCCTGTAAATAATGACAATTTTATGCATTAATTTTATCTGCATTGATTTCCAAGTTTACATCCCCAGAATATTTGCTTCCTGGACAAAAAAAATCAATCTGCTAAATAAGTTGACTCCTAGTGTAACTTTTGAGACACATGCAATTATTTCAAAGTTAATAAATATCATTATTTTATTACAAAGGAAAAAGATGATTTGGGGTGAGAAATAAATCACCAAAATGAGCTAGTAGTCTCTTAATGATTTGCTATCAATTTTCAAACAATTATTATCATAGTGTACATGTATATGTAGTTGTTATAAAAATATTTTAACACATTTGACATGATTACATTGTTTTTACATTGTTTTTATGCACAAATCTGAAGCAAAAAAAATTTATTTTAGGAACCAGGTTTTCCGTATGATGTTTGGAACTATGATGGTCCTTGGCCATGTTGAATACATTCTTGACATTGTATCAATGCTGTATAGATACAAACCTGATGAAAACCATGTCATAATTCCAATATGTCTGGTATTCCTGAACCTCTTTTTCTATCATAAATGCTGCATGGAAGATCCAGGCATAATTAATGCTAGGACCCTTGACAGATATAAGAATGTATATCCTTATGATAACAAGATGTTTAAACCAGGGGTAAAGTGCGTAACCTGTCAACTAGAGAAACCTGCCAGATCCAAGCATTGCAGTAAGTAACAGTACATTACAAAGACAAGTTCTGCATCAACATTTTTAGGTCACCTATTGCAATTGGTTGTCATCTGTCGTCGTGCGACGTGCGTTAACAATTGCACATTTTTACCATGCAGTCCAATTCTTTTCAAATTTGATATGAAGCATCTTTGGGACAAGGGGGACATAAAGTGTCAATTTCAGGACTCCAACACCCTTGGGGTCCTAGGGGCAGGGCAAAAAATCTTCTCAAGAACCGCACATGTTTAAGAAAAACTAAATGCATAGTGATGTAGAACAGGAATGCCTTTACCAAAATTGTAAATTTCATTATCCCCGGGGTAGGGGTTCTGACCCAATTAAGGGCAGGGCCAAACTTGGTAGAAATTAAATGTTTATGTGTACAATACTTAAATAACATCTTATTTAGTGCTATTGATACTAAATTGAGACTAAATAGATATTTAGAAAGAGCAGGTAGTCCTTTATCAAAATTGTAAATTTGATGATCCCAGGGGTAGGGGTTTTGGTATCAGGGTGGGGCCAAAATGGTCAGTTATTAAATGTATGAACAATAGACATTTTTAACTTCTTCTTGATAACTATCATTCCAACTCTTCAAATTTAGTATGAAGCATCTTTGGAACAAGGGTGACATAAATTGTAAATTTCAGGATTCCTGCATCCCTTTGGCCTTAGGGGCGGGGCAAAAATTGTCGAATTTTAAACAATCTTGCTTACAACCGCACATGTTTAAGAAAAACTAAGTGCATAGTGATCGATGTAGAGCAGGAAAGCCTCTACCAAAATCGTTATATTTCATGATCCCGGGGTAGGGGTTCTGATCCCAGGGCGTGGTCAAACTTTGTATATAGTGTTTATGTGTAAAACACTTAAATAAATCTTCTTTAGTGCTATTGAAACTAAATAGATATTTAGAAAGAGCAACCAAAATTGTAAATTGATGATCCCCGGGGTAGGGGTTCTGACCCAAGGGTGGGGGCCAAACTTATTATATGTTATTTATGTGTAAGTTTTCTGATACTGTATAATATCTAAATGCATACTTAGGAATAGCAGAAAAGGATGTACAAAAAATGGTGAATTTCACAACCCAGGGTTTTGACTCTAGGATGGGTCCAAATTAGTCATATCTTTTAATGTTTTAATGTTAATACGCCTATTATATTATGTAAAGCCTTTCATTAGTGTATGCACTTTTGAGGGCATTGAAGTTTTAAGAACACATTTTGTTTTATACTGTTGCTGAACATTAGAATTTGGCTTAGATATTCAGAACAGGAATTTTTTTTCTAAATTTCATAGCCCTTGGGAGTAGTGATACTTTTTCACCAGTAATCAGGTGACTGATAAGGCATGCGAGCCTCTTGTTATGTCCCCTTTCCAGAAGGGACATTGTTTTAGTGTGAATTCTTCTTCTGCTTCCACTTCTTCTGCTTCTCATACAAAGTTTGTCAGGGCCATAACGTTTTTGTCTTTCGACATAGGCCTTTGATATTTGGTATATGGGTATACCATGATAAGACAGTGTGTCACATATAATTTTTGATGTTCTTTCACCTTGACCTTTTATGTATATGTCTGAATTAATAGAATTTGGGGGACATTTTTTTGTCTGGACAACAACTTTTTAGGTAACCTATTGCAATTGGTTGTCGTCTGTCGTACGTTAACAATTAGGGCTGAAACGATACACCCCCTTCACGATACAATACATATTGCAAAACTTATGCCACGTACGGTTCAATACTTTCAATACGATACAATTTACAGAAGAAACCAATAATAACAATGAAGAAAAATTTAATTATCAAGATTCACAATCATAATTCTAAAAGCAAAATGTTTTCAAATTGCCAAACGGTAAGATGCTTGTTGCTCTGTAGTTTTAACTTATAAAGTTCATTATTATTTTCATCAGCCTCAATCAAGGCTAACAACAGTCTGAACGTTATTCGACGCTATTTTGTCCCTCATGCAAGTAAAATTAATAAGTACAGGCCGAGCCTGATGTATTTTACTGATCCCATGGGTACCAACATTTTTGACCCTGTGACCTTGACCTTGGAGTTTTTCCTACTTTTTGAAAACTTTAACCTTGCTAATAACTTTTGTAAGTGATAGAGCTTTGATATTTCACATGAGTATTCCGTAGGACAAGATCTTTCCGTGGGTACCAATAGTTTTGACCCAGTGACCTTGACTTTGGAGTTTGATCTACTTTTTGAAAATTTTAACTGTGCTTATAACTTTTGAACAGTAAGGGTAGAGCTTTGGTATTTCACATGAGTATTCCTTGTGACAAGACCTTTCCGTTGGTACTAAACCTTTTGACCTTGACATTTGACCTACTTTTAATTTTTTTTTTTACATTGGTCATAACTTCTAAATGGTAAATATTAGAGCTTTCATATTGTACATGAGCATTTCTTGTGACAAGATCTTTCTACTGGTACCAAGATATTTGTCCTTGTGACCTTGGTCATCTTCGGAATTGGCCATTATGTGGGGCATTTGTGTTTTACAAACACATCTTATTAACTTCTTCTAAAGATAACTACTATTCCAATTGTTTTGAAATTTGGTATGAAGGATCTTTGAAACAAGGAGGACATAAATTGTGAAATTAAAAATGGAATTACTATACATACAATTGTAATAGTGCTTATATTATTTTTTCTTCTTTATGTTTACAATTTGTAAATGTAAAATCTTTATTGAGCATATATAGCAAAATTACTGAACAACATTATATAAATACTGGATACTTTACAACATGAAAGAGATATGACCTTATATATTCTCGGCTTATGTTCTACCAAAGTGTAACATAGATACATGTAATAGTTATACACTGAATTTGAAATTGCATTTTTTTCCAAAATTCATTACAAGTCACTTTAAAGAATTTTTTATCTAATGTTTTTAAAATACATGTTTTGTTTATTTGTACTCACGAAATAATGTTAATGATTTATTGAAAATAAAACAACGATAGATATTAAAAATGTTTATTTTATTTTTTTTTTTTTTCTCCCGACCGACCCTAAATTTTATTTTTAAAATCGGTAAACCAATAAATTAAAAATATGTGGCCTTGGGCATTAAACAACAACACCACAAAGTCAGGGTGACAGTCATTTCAAATAACTGCTGGGTATCAGATTCCAAGTTGCAACTTTTTACTGACAGCGCAAGGGGGGAGGGGGGTACTAGGGGGGTTTGGCATCTATTTCGCAGGTGGGTGGGCCCATTCTAGATGGCCATTTACCTGGATTAGATCCAATATTATTAGGGACATGGCTTTTCTCGAGATGTTCCCAGTGTATGTTGCCCTGCTATTATGGCCCCAGTCATTAGCCAATAAACGCATTTTGTTCCACATAGACAACATGGCGGTCGTGCACATCCTCAACAACCCAACATCAAAATCCAAACGTGTAATGCACCTTGTTCGCAAGATTGTCCTGATCACACTCAATTATAACATCACTGTTAAAGCCCAGTACATTCCCACAAAACTCAACAAATTTGCAGATTGTATTTCTCGTTCACAGTGGACCAAATTTCGTCGCCTGGCCCCCTCAGCAGACCTCAGATCTATGCCTCTACCAAACTACATCTGGAGATCTAGAATCCCAATCAGCCTGGCTTATTAATGCCCCAATATCCACAAATACCAAAAAAGCATACATGTCAGACTTGCATAAATACCATCATTTCATTTCGGCCTACAAGCTTCCTAACTCCTGGCCCATCACAATAAAAACCACACTGTACTTTAATTATTGCATATCTTTCACTTCAAAACCTCTCAACCAACACTATCCAGCTTTATGTGCGAGCCCTGTCATATCTCCACAAAATAAGGCTATTGCCAGACCCAACTAAGTCATTCTTGGTGACCAAACAGAGTTGTTGAAATTTTTAAATCACTGTCAGACATTTGGTCTGACTGAGTTAAAGGTTCTGTCAGACCGGACAATGTTTTTTCAGACCAAAGAAAGAAACAAAAGAACTGCACCAAAATGCCTTTTATTGTTTTAACAGAAATGCATCTTCCATTCATATTTAACCAAATACGGTCAGTTTTCCAGCCAACTTGGAAGTCAGTAACACCACGGAAGACTTCATAATTTTTTAAGTGGTCCAGGTTCAGCATTTTTTTTCTTTTCTTACGAAGTAGTTTGTTTTACATCCCATCAGGAATTTCCCCTCATATTGAGACGTCACCAGCTGTGGGTGAAATACCACAAATTTAGACCTATGCTTTGTACTCCGACTCCAACACCGTAGTAGTGAGGGTTCTTTAACATGTTAAAACCTGCCATAACATTCGAGGTCATATCCGAAAGACCTGTGACTCTCACTGCTAAATACCGAACATTTGGCGAGCATATATTTACATCTTAGATCTGACATGGCCATGACACGAGCAGAACTCGAACTCGCGACCTTCCAGTTATGAAACGAGCACTCTACCACTGAGCTTTTTCTTTCTGGGTAGAGAACTTTTCACAAATTTGATCGGCCATGCAGCCATGTTGTTTGAGTGACTTTCACTTGTGCATCCCGAACCCGAGCTCTAAAATAATCAGACCACAGCTGATATTTTCAAACGGTCATTTGGACCAACATTTTCTAGCAAGTTATCGGTCCAGGGAATTTTATACCGGCCTTGCCGACAGGACCGACAGTTTTCGACAACTCTGCCAAATCAATTCAAGGCCTAAAACGCACAAATGCAAACCTCCCTAAACCTGATGCTCGCTGCCCTATTACCATCAACATTCTGCATCAAGTTGTACGAGTACTCCCACAAGTAACCTCATCACAGTACGAAACAGCCCTGTTCAAGTCGGCTTTTTGTTTAGCATATTTTGGCCTTTTGAGGGTGAGGAAAATTACAGTCACAAGTCAATTGTCTCACAAAAATCAACATACCATCAGATCTCAGGATGTCATAATTGGTCCTATAAAAACTTGCGTAAAAATTCTAATCCCTCATTCAAAAACCGACCAAACAGGGCACCAAACCACCTTAGTTATTAAGAGGGAGCCCAAATTCCAGTCAATATGCCCAGTGCAGGTACTACACATGTTCCAGAACCTGATCGAGACCTCTAACCTTTCCGTCTTGTTCATTCTTTGTGCATAGTGATGCAGTCCCCCTTACTAGATACCAATTTAACGCAATTCTACAAAAAGCTTTGGTAATTGCTGGGGTTCAGGGTCATTTTGCAGCACATGTGTCTCGGGTCATTAAGTTCTTTTAAGCCTTAACTCCCTGCATTGGGGGGGGATTTACTTTTGTGAAATGTGTACTCGGGTCATGACGAGTCCATCATATCGATGGCTGTTGGCGGACCAGGGGAGATAAAAAGGAATATTTGGATCTCATCTGGCCTGTTGTTCCTCCCCCATCTGTCTGTTACGACGGAGGGCTGTCAAGTGTGCGAAGCTGGTCGCCATTCTAAGTCAGTGAATTTGTCTACGGTACAAAGTAAAATATGAATTGGGAGAATCATTAGCCTCAGCATGGCTTGGTTTCTCTCCCCACCTCTTTTAAACGGAGGGGAGACTGTGTCTCAGACAGTCTGGAGTGCCTTGTGTGGTACGAGGAAGTACCGGCACTATTACCCAGCAGCAATCCCCCGGAGGAACAGGGACATCAGGTAGATCCAAAACCATTCCAAGTCCATTATGTCATACACGCATTTGGACTTCCGGCACCTGTGTGTACCATGGGGCCACCGGTTTGCCCGTTCTACATTGTTATGTTGGTATCCGGTTATTTCCCCTGGTTTGGATTTGCAATGCGGCCATACCATCCACTCTCCCAATTAGACACTCAAACTGTTTTGTGTGCTTATTTTGACATTGTGTGAAATGTGACGCATCAGCTGACTAGTTACAACTGAATTATGTAAATATGGGATTTGTTTGCTAATGTTATCTATAGTGAAAACCTCAATAAATTCTGTCCACCATATACATTTTGTGTTTCTTGGGGCAGTTTCGGGAAACTATAGTGGTCATTTGTTCCTATTATACATATGAGGAGCAAGCCAGTTTCTGTTAAATTAATAATACACGCTTCATCATTAAAACTAGAACAGAGAAAACATGAAAATCTTCAAAGTGAACTGAAATCAAACAATTTGGATCACAGTAACATATAAATAGAGACCCATGAAATTTTCAGCATTCGACAACATATCTCAAGACCTCCATTACGCTGTTCTCGGGCACTAAGATCTAGATGCTGTCAGAAAAGTTCATTGAATGAAACTGTAGAACATTTCAAACGTTGTCTGAATTTTTCGTATCTTTGTAGTATTGTATAAAATAGCATGCGTATTAGTTGTACTTTATAGGATATTGTATTTAATAATCATTTAAAAGTTCTTTTTAAAAATTCGATATTTTGTTTCTTACATGATAAGTTCTTTCACTACATCTTAATTTTGAAACACATTGTGAATTCAATGGGATGTTTATAGATATAAAAAAACCGAAATGTTTGTCTTTGAAATTCCACAATATTAATTTATCAACTTTCATTAAACTATAAGAAACGGGAACGGGGTTGTTGTTTATAATGCAAATCCCATACTATGCATCAAATATCCTCCTTCAAAAAAAATATTTAAGATCAATTTTGGATATCTCGAACCCCCGGATATCTCGAAGTTTTTTCGAAGTCCCTCGGACTTCGAGATAGAGATATTTTACTGTAGTTTAGTAATGAATATAAGGACTCATTTGAACACAGAATTATTTACACAAGGGTAGTTGTATGCTGTTTGTGTGAACGATCGCCAGTCTTGAGACTTGATCTGCAGTCTATTATGTACAACATGGTTATCTACGGCAGGTCATTCTAGTCATATGTAGTCTAGTCATTTGTGCATGTAATTTGCCCATGTTGTTGGACCATTTTGTGATTCCTGTTTTGTTTTATTGTATTCACCACATACATGTGTGTGCAACAACACTACCAGAATAAACTGATCTACCTGATCCCAAGTGTTTTTGATTTGACTCTAGAGTGTTAGGTGTATACAGTGGTATAACAGGCTGAGATCGGGCAGTCACACATATTGAGACGTTAAGTTGCATGGATAGTTCAGACCTAACGTTGATAACGGCGACAATTGCTTTGTGCTCGCATCAAATCACAGTAATTGAAGTGAAATTGGCGTGAATCAACACATTTTCATTGTCCACTTTTAAAAATAAAATCAAGAAGTTTGTTCGTGAACTTGACATTACATTCATTTTATTTCAGTGTGGAAAAAAAGCGGAAACTTTTCCAAACTTTCACTTGTGAATTGAATCAAATGACTACAATAGATAATTTTGTGTGTGTGTGCGTTTTAGAGAAAATTTGTTATAAAGAAGTTCGAAAAATCACACCACACGTTATTTTGAGGGTTTTAAAAAAAAAAACCACCATTTTCCCCGTAAGGCCATAACAAAGTTCTCATGCAGCAAGTGTCAGCTGATTGTCAAATGGAGCATGTGGACCTCGTGTGTAAAACAAAAACTCGGGGAAAACTTAAGCAGGGTGTCAAGTCCCTATTTATTCCTATATTTTCCTATAAACTTGAAGGTTCCTATATTTGCCCTATAAGTCATTTAAAAAAAAATCTCTATAAAGCCCTATATATCAACCCCCCCACCCCCCCCCCCCACCCCCACCCCCCAAAAAAATGACAGTCCTATTTTCAAAAATGATAAAAAGAAATATATATGAATGTCTTAATCATTAATAAAGAAGTTATTTCACACCTCTTCACATTAAATTTGCATTGAGATCAGATAAGCTGTTTCTGGCAAAGTACCTTGTAGTTGATACCATCTATCAGGTGTAGCCAGGGCAGCAAAACTTAGGCCATGCTTATTGATACAAATCATACCCATGATACATTCAAATATGTATTTTTGTTATTTTTGACAAAACAATACTAATGATACTAAATTAAAATGAAATGGATATTTAGAAAGACCTGGTAGTCCTTTACCTAAATTGTAAATTTGATGATCCCAGGGGTAGGGGATTTGGTATTAGGGTGGGACCTAAATGGTCAGTTATTAAATGTGTGAACAATAAATTTTTTACACTTCTTCTTGATAACTACCATTCCAATTCTTTTCAAATTTGGTATGAAGCATCTTTGGAACAAGAGGGGCATAAATTGTAAATTTCAGGACTCCTGTACCCCTTTGGCCTTAGGGGCGGGGCAAAAATGTGCCCAAAATTGACCATTTTCAAAAATCTTCTTCTCTAGAACTGTACATGTTTAAGGAAAACTAAATGCATAATAATTAATGTAGAGCAGGAAGGCCTCTACAAAAATTGTAAATTTCATAATCCCCGGAGTAGAGCTTTTGACCCCAGGACGGCCAAAGTTAGTATATAGTGTTTATGTGTAAAACATTTAATTAACATCCTCTTTAGTGCTATTGATACTAAATTGAAACTAAATGGATTTTTAGAAGGAGTAGGTACATGTAGTCTTTTATCAAAATTGTATGATCCTAGGGGTAAGGGTGGTGTTATATTTATATTAATGACTTGAAGGACTTGTTTAAGTTTGCTGATACTGTATAAAATCTAAATGCATACTCAGTCTTACGAAAAGCAGAAAAGGATGTACAAAAAATGGTGAATTACACAACCCAGGGTTTTGACTCTAGGATGGGTCCAGATTAGTCATATCTTTTAATGTTAATACACATATTATATTATGTAAAGTCTTTCATTAGTGTATGCACTTTTGAGGGCATTGAAGTTTTAAGAACACATCTTGTTATATACTGTTGCTGAACATTAGAATTTAGCTTAGATATTCAGAACAGGATTTTTTTTCTAGATTCCATAGCCCTTGGGAGTAGTGATACTTTTTCACTAGTACTCAGGGGACCGATAAGGCCTGTGGGCCTCTTGTTACGTGTCAAGAAAAAAAACCCCAAAAATCCAGGAGCTGATGCTAGATTGATATTTAATTAGATTGTTATGAAAAGAATAACTACCAGTATGATGATTGTATAAGAACTGTCTATTGAATGGAAAACTGTCCACATCTGAAAGGATTTTGTCTTTTGTTTGTTTCAATACGTAGGACCTTGCAGAATTAAGGAATGCAGCTCAATTCTAGACTACGTTTATTAAGATGTTCAAATAAGCATGGCGAACTACAAACGTTAAAAACATAACAATATATAGAATAACGAACCCGATCAAATCATATTGTTACATCCCCTTTTCTTTAGTTGAACTGTTATGGACGTTGAAGACATTTATATTATGTTTGAAATGACTAGGGCCAAAGTAATACTGCTTTATAGACTTATAACATATATGACTAGCACTGACATAAATTAAATGACTAGAAATTCAGTGTCTCTGAGTATTCAATGCAATTTCAAATTAATAAGATCAGCACAATATAAGAAGAACTTTTCTAGCTACAATACCTAACAACTAATTAGTTCTCTACTAACAATAATAGTCTATGATTTCACAAAGTCATTGTATTTTGCTGGGGGCCTGACTTCGCGTCCCGATCGAGTGATAGTGTTTTTAGATTCTTTTATTGGATTTGGCTTGGGGACCGCTTCGATTTCACCTGGGATATCCTCTGGATTGTCACATGACACAGGGATCTTGCTTGATTTTCTTAGGTGTTTCCTGTTCCTAATATAACTACCTCCTGCTTCTGTTTTGACTTCATATGATCTTATATCTGGTTTAGTCCCAGTTATGGTTCCTTTTTCCCATGGTCTATGAGGAGTTTTTACGCGGACTGTCTCGCCGACTGATAATGGTGGCAATGGATGCGCAGCTGTTGTAGTATTCTGCTTGTTTTTGCTTGGCCATGTCTATCTTCTCCTTCTCAAATGAGGCATCCTTTGGTTGTAGTAGCTTTCCTTTGGTAGGGAGGAGTGTTTTTTGTTCTCCTACCCATTAGCCGCATGACTGGGTTGGCGTGTTTCGGTAATCCAACAATGCTAGGTAAGGATCAAATTTTGCATGTTTTGCCTTCCTTAAAATATGTTTGGCCACTTTAACAGCTTGTTCGGCTTTCCCATTGCTTTGTGGGTAATGAGGCGAAGATGTTGTGTGTTCAAATTCCCACATTCGTGCAAAATTTGCAAATTCCTCAGAGGTAAACTGTGGACCGTTGTCTGACATGCATAGGTCTGGTATTCCATGTCTTGCAAACTGAGCTCGAAGCCTTTTGATGACCTCCCGAGATGTCATATGATCCAAGGGATCCATCTCAAAGTATTTAGAGAAATAATCAGTCGCAATCAGATAATTACGTTGGTCAAATGTAAAGATGTCTAAACCAAGTTTTGCCCAGGGACGTGGTGGTACTTCTTGATGTTTTAGAGGTTCTTTTGTTTGATTGTTGTCAAAAGCGCGACATGTTTCACACTTTTGTATGAAGTCTTTGACCTCAGCGTTCATTTGTGGCCAGTATACTGATTCTCTGGCTCGTCGCAGGCATCCCTCAACTCCAAGGTGTGATGAATGAATCCTCCTCAGCATATCCTTGCGGAGTGTTTGTGGAATGACAGCTCTTTCTCCTTTGAAAATGATCCCATTTTGAATAGACAGCTCATCTCTTATATCGAAGTAAGAGCCTATGAGCGCTGGAATGGAGTTTCTGTTGTTTGACCAGCCATTGCTGATAGTTGAGCCTAACTCTTGTAGAGCAGCATCTTTTGCAGTTTGATTCTGAATGTCTTCTAGACGGTCTGGTGCAATGGGTAAGAACTGGAGCATATTGATTGCTTCTACTGTTGATTCGAACTTTGACGGTTGTTCGTTAGGCAGATATGCGCGGCTCAAAGTATCTGCAATCTCCATGTTCTTTCCAGGACGGTACTTCAAGCGCACCTCATACTTCTGCATTCTGAGTAGCATGCTCTGGAGATGCTTTGGAGCTTTGTAAAGAGGCTTGTTTACAATTATCTCTAGAGGTTTGTGGTCTGATTGGACCAATACTAGTCTTCCAAATGTGTAGACATTGAAGCGTTCAAGTCCAAATACCACTGCTAGAAGCTCTTTTTCAATTTGCGCATATCGAGTTTCAGTTGTAGTTAATGCTCGGCTGGAGAAGGCAAGTGGTCTGTCATCCTGTAACAAAGCTGCTCCGAGTCCTTTTTCTGAGGCATCACATTGCAATGTTAGTTCTTTTTCTGGATTAAAGTACTGCAATACCGGATCTGTTGTGACTAAATTTTTCACTTGCCTCACCGCGTTGTCATGCTCTGATGTCCAGTGCCATTCAATGTCTTTCTGGGTGAGCTTACGTAGTGGTTCACAGATGTCACTGAGTTTTGGGAGAAATTTTGCCAAGTAGGTCACAAACCCAATGAACCTACGTACTCCAGCAACATCAGTTGGATTCAGCATATCCAGGACTGCCTTTACCTTTTCAGGGTCTGCTTTCAGTCCTTCGGCTGTTATTGTATGGCCAATGAATTTCACTTGTGATTGGCGAAACTTCATTTTGTCTTTGTTTAACTTTAGCTGCTTTCCTCTGCATCGTTCCATGAGCCGCATGAAGTTTCTGTCATGGTCTTCTTGTGCTTCTGCTACTGTCTTTCCTTCCCCGATCACAAGTATGTCGTTGTGTATACTTTTTACTCCAGGCAGCCCTTCGAGTGCCTGGTGCTGGCGGCGCTGGAATTCCTCCGGTGCTGTGTTGATTCCAAATGGCATGCGGAGCCAACGGAACCTTCCAAATGGACTGTTGAATGTAGTCATGAGGGAGCTCTCATAATCAAGACGAACATGCCAAAATCCGTCTTTGGCATCAAGGACACTGAAACATTTTGCATCGGACAAATCAGGCAAGATGTCATCAATAGTTGGCATTGGGTAATGTGCTCGCTGAAGTCCCTTGTTCAGATCCTGAGGGTCTATGCACACTCTAAGTTTCCCACTTGGTTTTCGTGCTACAACCAAGCTTGAGACCCATGGTGTTGGTTCAGTCACTTTAGCTAAGATTCTAAGTTTCACAAGTCTTTCTAATTCATTTTCTAGGTCTTTCTTGATAGCAAGTGGGACTTTGCGTGGTGCATGAATGACTGGTTTTGCATTTGGATCTAGCTGCAAGTGGTAATCTCCCTCAAGTAGTCCTAATCCTGTGAACACGTCTTGAAATTTGCTACAGACTTTTTCTCTTGTAAGTGCTTCTGTCTTTTTCATGCTGAGTTCAAGAATATTTTCGTTTTCAACTGTGATCAATTTCAAGGCTTGTGATGCTTTAGAACCAAGTATTGGTTGACATGGTCCATCAAGTACTACAAAGTCTGCTTTGTACTTTCCTCCGTTCTTCGGATTTGTGAATTTAAGGTGACATTTGCCCAGTGGCTTGATAGTTGTGTTGTTGTACATAGAGAGTATCTGGTCAGTCTTTGTGATGATATTTTTGTCACTCAGGTACTTGTGTGGGAGGATATTGCACGTGGCACCACTGTCTACTTGAAATTTCACATACTGTCCATTCACAGACAAAGTGGCAAATACTTTGTTTTCGGTGGCTTGGTTAATGGCGTTGATTGATTCGCTGAGGTTTCTGAGGTCGACACTGTAGATAGAATAGTAGTCATCCGAGTCCGATTCAACACTCTCTTGGATTTGGTGTACACTTGATTTGGTAGAGTTGCATACCTTTTCAAAATGATGTAATTTGCCACACTTCCCACACTGATGACCATATGCTTTGCAGTTTCGTTTTCCCTTTACATGGCGACTTCCACAGTACTTGCACTGACTAGAATCCTGTCTGTTTTGTTGTTGCTGCTGATGTCTTTGTGGTTTTTGTGGCTGCTTCTTGAAGTTCTTCTTGTGTGAGTTCATTGTATGCACAGATGCTCCTGCTGCCTGTGGTTCAATTTCTTTGTTTTGCTCTTTAGAAACTTCAGTTGCCCTGCAGACCTGAATACATTTATCCAAATCCAAGTCTGCCACACGCAGAAGCCGTTCTCGCAGTCCAGAATCGCTTACGCCACAAATGATTCTGTCTCTTATCATAGAGTCTTTACGTGTTCCGAAGTTGCATGTGTCAGCCAAGATTCTAATTTCTGCTAAAAATTTGTCAAAAGTGTCACCTACTTGCTGACTTCGACTGTAGAATTTATATCGCTCCACTGTCTCATTTTTCTTAGGGTCACAGTGTTTGTCAAATTCGTCTAGAACCATCTTCACAGTGATGTTTTTCTCCTCAATGTCGACTTTGTTTCCATGCTCATCTGTTGCTTGGAATTGTATTGTGCTATGGATTTCCCTCCCCTTGTGTCCGAGAAGATATAACAAAAGTTTTACCTTTTGTGCTTCTGGCTTTTTATCCATGCTTATGTCAATATATAAACAAACTTCCTCTTTCCATTTTTTCCAAGTCTGGGACAGGCTATTGGCATTGAAATCCATCGTTTCGGGCGGGTGGAGTACGTTTTCCATTGTCGAATTTTGGCACGTTCTCGAACAATATCAAAGGGAGAAAATGTCAGGTTTTTCTGTTTATTGTGGCTGGTACACAATATCCGTACTCACAGTTTACAGTTCAGGACTTCTGACACCATGTTTCAATACATAGGACCTTGCAGAATTAAGGAATGCAGCTCAATTCTAGACTAAGTTTATTAAGATGTTCAAATAAGCATGGCGAACTACAAACGTTAAAAACATAACAATATATAGAATAACGAACCCGATCAAATCATATTGTTACATGTTTATGTTTAATATTATTTCTTCTCCAGTAAGATACTATGCTTGCTTGATTTTTATGCAGAAACAATAAACTTTTATACAAATTCTTTCATAAAAACCCAATTTACTCCTATAAATCTGCTGTAAAAATCCCTATATTTGCCCTATAAACTGCAAAAAAATTCCCATAATCCTATATTTTTTAGACCAAAAGTGGCTTGACACCCTGAGATTTTATCACAGCAATTAAATGTACATCCGTATTTTCAAGCTATAGTAACGAAGTACTTGGGTACTGGGCTGTAGAGACCCTCGGGGACTAACAGTCCACCAGCAGAGGCCTCGACCCAGGGGTCATAATGTAAAACTTATACAGTTCCAATTTTGATGTATGTCTCTATATTTTCTTGTATATATGCCTATTCCTAACCGGCCTTTACATTAATGGGCACTGTAATTAGATAAGATAATATAGTGCTGAATCATCTTTAGTTTAATCGTCTTTGCATGCATGTTTAAATGGTTAAAGTGTACACTTTCTTTAAATTTTACAGGTATTTGTGACAGGTGCATTCACAGATTTGACCACCATTGTATCTGGACTAACAATGATGTGGGTGGACTAAATCATGGGACTTTTGTGCTCTTTCTCTTGACTTTGATTGCCATCATGATTAATGGTGTTTGGGTCGCTAGCAGAAGTCTCTTGCTATATACAGAACACTACAAGCTAATGCACACCTCAGTCATGGTAGCAGATGGTCCTATACGAAACATCACCTTATCCATTCTTTTTCAGGTAAGACAATGATGTACAGAAGCCAACAGGGTCAAACTTCTATCCCTGTAGCAGTATTTGTAACTATACGCAATGAGTCATTTGTTCAATGTAAATGTAGAAATGTTATATAAAAAATAAATCTTTTGACTCAAGCTCAAGCGTATAGGAGTTTCGAAACATTACACACCCTCTGTTGTTATAATGAGGCACTCACTACAGCGTACAAATGGTAAATTTACATGGAACAAATGATGAATTGAAGTGTACAGAACATGTGGCACTTTTTGAGTTGTGTAAACCATGATTACAAACCAGGAGGATTCAATTTCAAAGGTTGATAGAACAAATGATGGATTTACCCAGACTCAAGACAAGTTGTGCATTTATACTTATCAAAGAATAAATTACACACTCTTACAACTGATAAAGTTTCGAATAAGCATTTATATTGAAACATTCAACAGATAATGCATTGCGCAACAACATTATTTTCACAGATATTCCAACCCACTGGATTGAATTGCACTAATAACTAGTTCTAATTGTAACGGGGACCGTTACAGATGTTCCCCAAACCTCCCCCAATTAAAAAGTGATGTACTTGTGAATCTATAGCAAAAAATCATTTTATTTTAGCCTTTAATTACATGTAGTAAGTTCAATATGGTCATTTCAGTACCAAAAAATGAAAGAAAGCGTTGCACGTGCATACACGCGCACGCGTGTATGAATCCGAATTTTTGTTGATGTCGTTCAACAGGCATGTGTATCATATACCCACAGTGTGAATTTCATAACGTTTCCACCAAATATAAGGAAGTTATAGCGATTTTAAAATCCTCCAATCAGAATTCAGCACACGTGCATGCACGTGCTGAGCAGTAATTCTAACCACAGCAATTTGTAAGGAGTACCAAGACACATCTAAACCATTAATATCAATAGAATTTGACGAAAAACAAAAACGTTATCGTCCTTTAAAAATTGAACATTTAAAAAACGTTATCGTCCTTTAAAAATTGAACATTTAAAAAACGTTGCATGCGCATGCGCGTGTGCGTTGGCATTTTTTTGCTACACCAATATATAGATACACATATTGTCTACGTATGCTGTGAATATCATCTCATTCGCTTCATAGATAAGATAGTTACAAACGTTTTAGTATTATCCAATCAAAATGAAGCGCACGTGCATGCGCGTGCAAATTGGTAATTTTGACCATGCAAATC
Source organism: Ostrea edulis (assembly GCF_947568905.1). Lineage (NCBI taxonomy): Eukaryota > Metazoa > Mollusca > Bivalvia > Ostreida > Ostreidae > Ostrea > Ostrea edulis. The sequence goes on from NC_079167.1 coordinate 45,468,415, forward strand.
AGTTAAGGGTCTCAATATCTACCTATGATATGAATTTCAAGCCATTTCAATGAACAACAAAAAAGTTAGACTCATTCCAAAGTTAGTGTACAAATTTCGTAATGCGCGTGCACGCGCATGCGTGCGCGTGCTGACAAAATAACTATTATTTTTCATATGTACAAATGATATACTATCATCCTATTTAGATTTTATATCGCTTCCTTCAATATTCTGATTTTCCATTTTTTGTACCAAAATTGCAATGCACGTGCGCACGCGTGCATGCACGTGCAGACAAAATGACTATCACTATGCACATCTACAAACGCTATACTATCATCCTGGAAAGTTTCATATTGATCCCTTTTGTAGTTTCTGAGAACACTACCGGACAAAAAAGTACCGGAGAAAAAGAATAATAACTAGAAACTCATTACTAGTAATGAGTAGGTCTTCCGTTAGACCACTTCCGGTAAAGAGCTTTCTGTTCCTACGAAAACCATTTAAATATATCAGAAAATGTGCCTTAACAATGAATGAAAAATGTATTATCGAATTTTTTACTCATTTCTCGTAACTTCCGGTGATGACCGGAAGTACTTTTATGATGTGTTTTCCTATAAATGACAGCGACTCTTTACTGTCTATATTCCCTGAAAATTTCACGTCTTTATCTGAAAGAGTTCTCAACAAAAAGAAGTAGACTAAAGAAAGAAAAAGTAGTAGGTTATTACCGACCGGAAGTCAATTTTGAAAAACAAAATGATCCAAACTCTAGAAGTTGATACTTTTATTATGACATGTGAAAATCATATGAAAGACTTCAAATATGAGCGAGATTTATGGTGACAAAGAGATGAAAAGTAAAAAGGTATTTTATCAAGAAACCGGAAGTAGTTGTTTTGACTACCAACGGAGTCAATATTCTTTTGACACTTTCAAAGAGACTTAATAAACTAGTATAGGTTTCAATTTACAAGAAAAAGTTTGAAATTTGCGATTCTTTCAATCACTTCCGGTGACGACAGGAAGTGACGGTCGACATGTTCAACCCTCTACTGCACGACTGCAAACGGAGATTTATAATTCCTGAATAATTGATGAACCTATATTTTACCTTTTCCAAGAAAAATGCTGGACAAAATTCCTTTTGAGAAACAGAAAATCGGCCATATTTTCCGACCGGAAGTGAATTTTGTAAAAACAAAATAGTTATAGGAAGGTCCTTTCATAAGACATTATTCCTGAAAATTTCAAGAAAATCTATCCACCATCTCTGAGAAATCACTCGAAGAAATCGGAAAATCAACATTTTTCAAATACTTCTGGTATAGACCGGAAGTGACGGACGAAAAAATTGAATGTATGTGTACAATGGACTAATGTTAGTTGATCAACTCTACAAGTTTCAAGCGTCTATCTATATTCATTATTGAGAAACTGAAAAAACAAGGTTTGAATATTTCCACCCCATATCTCACGACCGGAAGTGAATTTTACAAAAATATTTGAATTTACACTAGACATTTATAATGTCTATAACATATATAAAATTCAAATCATTAACTTGTTTTATGATCGAGATTTATGGCACTGAAAAATGAGAGAATGAATAGTTTTTCTTTCATGTAACCGGAAGTTGGAGATTCAACTTCCGGTGGGGTCAATAGTTTTTGAGAATTAGAACGAGACCTAATAAACCGATGTAGGTTTCAATTTGAAAGAAAAAAGTTTGAAATTTATGATTTATTAATCACTTCCGGTGACGACCGGAAGTGACAGCCGACATTCTTACCCCCCTACTGCACCCCTACAAAGTGAGATCTATTAACTCTGAAATTTTGGTGACTCTATCTTTTACCGTTTCTGAGAAAAACGATTGACAACGAAAACAGCTCATAAGCCGTATTTGCCGACCGGAAGTGAATTTTACAAAAATATTTGACGTTACTCTAGACATTTATAGTGACTATAATATATGTAAAACTCAACTCATTAACTAGTTTCATGACCGAGATTTATGGCACTGAAAAATGAGAGAATGAATAGTCTTTCTTTGATATAACCGGAAGTTGGAGATTCAACTTCCAGTGGGATCAACATCTTTTGAGAATTAGAACGAGATATATTAAACCAAAGTAGGTTTCAATTTGAAAGAAAAAAGTTTGAAATTGATGATTTATTTGATCACTTCCGGTGACGACCGGAAGTGACGGCGACAAAAAATATTACGTGCATGCACCATAGAGAAAATAGATCTATCATCCCTGAAAGTTTCATTCGATTATCTTTAGTGGTTTTCAAGTTTACCCCCGGACAAAGTTTCTTTCAAAAACCGGAAAATCGGACGTATCTGACGAACGGAAGTGAATTTTGAAAAAATGAAAAAAATGCCTCGAGGTACCATCGTTCCCTATAACCTGTGAAAGTTTCAGGAAAATCCATCCAACGGTCTCGGAGACGAAAGGGAAAAAAAAAAAAAAATAATAATAATAATAAACAGTAGAATCACTAGAAGGTCTTCCGTTGGAGACGGAAGACCTTAATAATAATAATAACTAGTTCTAATTGTAACGGGGACCGTTACAGATGTTCCCCAAACCTCCCCCAATTAAAAAGTGATGTCCTTGTGAATCTATAGCAAAAAATCATTTTATTTTAGCCTTTAATTACATGTAGTACGTTCAATATGGTCATTTCAGTACCAAGAAATGAAAGAAAGCGTTGCAGGTGCATACACGCGCACGCGTGTATGATTCCGAATTTTTGTTGATGTCGTTCAACAGGCATGTGTATCATATACCTACAGTATGAATTTCATAACATTTCCACCAAATATAAGGAAGTTATAGCGATTTTAAAATCCTCCAATCAGAATTCAGCACACGTGCATGCACGTGCTGAGCAGTAATTCTAACCACAGCAATTTGTAAGGAGTACAAAGACACATCTAAACCCCTAATATCAATAGAATGTGATGAAAAACAAAAACGTTATTGTCCTTTAAAAATTGAACATTTGAAAAACGATGTACGCGCATGCGCGTATGCGTTGGTATTTTTTGTTACTTCAATGTATAAATACACATATTATCTACGTATGCTGTGAATATCATCTCATTCGCTTCATAAATAAGATAGTTACAAACGTTTTAGTATTATCCAATCAAAATGAAGCGCACGTGCATGCGCGTGCAAATTGGTAATTTTGACCATGAAAATCAGTTAAGGGTCTCAATATCTACCTATGATATAAATATCAAGCCATTTCAATGAACAACAAAAAAGTTAGACTGATTCCAAAGTTAGTGTACAAATTTTGTAGTGCACGTGCATGCGTGCGCGTGCAGACAAAATTACTATCATTTTTCATATCTACTAATGATATACTACCATCCTATTTAGGTTTCATATCGATCCCTTTAATATTCTGATTTTCCATTTTTTGTACCAAAATTGCAGTGCACGTGCGCGCGCGTGCATGCACGTGCAGACAAAATGACTATCCCTATGCACATCTACAAACGCTATACTATCATCCTGGAAAGTTTCATATCGATCCCTTTTGTAGTTTCTGAGAACACTACCGGACAAAAAAGTACCGGAGAAAAAGAATAATAATAATAATAATAACTAGACACGATCTCGTTGCGAGCAACGAGTAGGTCTTCCGTCCGATTTGTTGATGCACTCAGAGTTAAAAAAAAAAAAAGACAAATGAGTCCCAATTTAGTTTCCGACTTTAAGACACTTTAGATTTAATCAATTTTTCATATCATAAGCTTCTGAAGGAAAGTTGCGGTGAAATTCGTTTGAAATTCGACTCTCCAGGCGAGCCATAAGGCCCGCGGGCCTATTTCTTGATGTCATTTGTTAGCCCTCTATAGACTCAACAACTTTAGTTCTATATGTCTTTACAAAATATTTACCTGTAAAAAGTTATTGAGATCGACCGATATCGACAAAAAATCGACTCTACAGGCGAGCCATTAGGACCATAGGCCTATTTCTTGATATCAATCGATAGATCTCGATAAACTGAACAACTTTTGTTCAATATGTCCTTACAAAATATTTACCAATTACAAGTTTTTGAAATCGACTGATATCGACAAAAATCGACTCTACAGGCGAGCCATGAGGCCCACAGACCCATTTTTTGATATTGATCGATAGGTTATGACACATTGAACAACTTTTGTTCAATAATGCTTTTCAAAAAATATGTCGTTTTAAAGATATGAGGCGTCAAATATTTACGATTTTGGCCCTTAAAATCTCTAATTACGTAACATATGACCTACTTTTTGATTTGATAAGATCAAGCTCGTTGAGATGAACATTTCCGCATCTACAACTTATTATAAAATATTAATAGTTTCTGAGATATTCTCAAAAACATTTGGACCCTTCTGAACCCCTAATTTAAAGGGCCAGCCCATTTTGCTTGATATCGTAAGAAAGGCCTTGTCATTTGAAACATTTTTTGCTCAACAAGTATTTAGAAATTCTTTACCGTTCTCGAGTTATCTCTACAAGAAATATTTAGGGGCCAAACTGTAGCTCCCTAACGGGGCCACATAGGGAAAAAACGAAATGTACATATTGTTTAGATTATCATTCTGAACAACTTTTGATCAATAATGCTTTTCAAAATATTTGTCGTTTTCAAAGATATGAGGCGTCAATTATTTATGATTTTGGCCCTTAAAATCCCTTATTACGTAACATATGACCTACTTTTTGATTTGATAAGAACAAGCTCGTTTAGATGAACATTTCCGCTTCAATGACTTATTACAAAATATTAATAGTTTCTGAGATATTCTCATAAACCTTTGGACCCTTCTGGGCCCCTAATTTAAAGGGTCAGCCCCTTTTGCTTGATATCGTAAGAAAGGTCATGACATTTCAAACATTTGTTGTTCAACAAGTATTTAGAAATTCTTTACCGTTCTCGAGTTATTTCTAGAAGTAATTTTTAGGGGCCAAACTGTAGCTCCCTAACGGGGCCACATAGGGTAAAAACGAAATATGCATATTGTTCAGATCACCATTCTGAACAACTTTTGTTCTTTATTGCTTTTCAAAATATTTGTCGTTTTCGAGATACAAGGGGTAAAAAATTTATGGTTTTGGCCCTTAAAATCCCTTATTACGTAACATATGAATTTTTATATGAATACATTTGGATTGTTGAGATGAACATTTTTTGTTCTTTGACTTATACCAAAATATTAACGATTTTTGAGATATTTGACCTAGACTTTGAGCCCTTCTAGATCCCTAATTTAAGGGGCTAGCCCCTCAATCTTGATATTTTCGAAAAGATCTCGTAAATGTGCACAACTTTTGTTCTACATGTCTTAACAAAATATTTGCAAGAAAAAAGATATTGGAGATCAAAGGTCAAAAATCGCCGAAATCGGCGAAAAATTTTGGCATCCATTTTTTCAGGTCCAGGCGAGCATTTAGGCAAATCGCCTCCGGTAAAATCGAATCCCCCACAAATCTTCTAAAATGTTTACTCTATCTTGTGTAGCTTCAAAACTAACGGAGGAGATGTGTGGACAACAAGGCCCTTCAAAAAGTCACTAAAAGAGAGATAACTCCTGACCGGAAGTGACGTCAAGCACGAAATTTTGCAAGCAAAGTCTCGTCACCAAAAGACATCTTTCCTGAAAATTTCGTGAAAATCGATCGAGAAATGGCTGAGAAAAACGCGTGTACTACCAAGGAAAATAATAATAATAATAATGAAGAAGAAGAACGCGAACAATAATAGTAAGGTCTTCCGCAGGAGACGGAAGACCTTAATAATAATAATGAAGAAGAAGAACGCGAACAATAATAGTAAGGTCTTCCGCAGGAGACGGAAGACCTTAATAATAATAATAATAAGAAACAGAGTAAAAACAATATGTTCCCAAACTTTGTTTGGGGAACATAATAATAATAAGAAACAGAGTAAAAACAATATGTTCCCAAACTTTGTTTGGGGAACATAATAAGTACTGCAATTGTGAAGTTACTTTTAACATTTCTACATTTATACATGTATTAATTATCAACTCTACATTTACAATGAACAAATGGTGCATTGCATAGTTCCTAATACACAGTTACAGGGATAGAATTTTGACCTCGTTGGCTTTCCATAATGATGTAGGCCTGGTTTCACATCAAGCAAGCAACTGAGTCATGTTAACACCAAATATTATATACCCCATTCCCGTTTGAGAATCTCCTGATATTATTAAACTAGTGGCACAATAACTAACTGATCTTGAAACTTGGTATTATGTATTGTTAGCAACTTTCACCTTATGGACACGATTGTAACTGAAAATTTTCCCATTTTATTTTCCCATTTTTAGCTCACCTGAGCCTTCTGGCTCAAGTGAGCTTTTCTGATCAAAATTTGTCTCTCGTCATTTTCATCTTCTCCAGAACCACTGGGTGAATTTCAACCAAACTTGGCACAAAACATCCATAGGTGAAGGGCTTTCAAGTTTGTTCAAATGAAGGGCCATGCCCCTTTCAAAGGGGAGATAATCACAAAACTGGAAAATAGGGTGAGGTCATTTAAAAATCTTCTCAAGAGCCACTGGGCCAGACGAGCCGAGATTTACATGAAAGCTTCCTGACATAGTGCAGATTCAAGTTTGTTCAAATCATGGGCCCCGGGAGTAGGTTGGGGCCACAATAGGGTATCAAAGTTTTACATGCAAATATATAGGTAAAATCTTTTAAAAATCTTCTTCTCAAGAACCATTGGGCCAGGAAAGTATAAAGAAAATCTTTAGATATGGGTCATGGTGACTCAGGTGAGCGATGTGGCCCATGGGCCTCTTTTTGATTTTTACAATGCTTAACTAAGGTATTTCTAATGGTCAGCAAAATTTTGAATGTCAGTTGTTTAGTTAAAAGTGAGATACAGCACTCACAATTCTTTGTTATGTAAACAAAGCTCATGCCATTTTGTTTACATATAGATTGGTTAATAGAAAATATTGTATTTAGAACAAAATGAGATGTTACAAACGGCATACTATAAAACCTGGCCTGGCCCCATTGGCCTGGCCTGGCCTCAATATTGGCCTGGGCCCAATTTTGGCCTCTAATTATGCTCCATTCCAAATTTTGGTCTGGTCGCAAAAGTTGGCCTGGCCTCAAATTTGGCCTATAAATATTTTTTTTGGCCTCAACCAAAATAAAAAATTTTAATTCAAAATTTCGATTGAATTCATTGATTTATTATTGGTTTTAGTTTTTCAAAGTCATAGCAGATAAATTATATGTTTCTGTTGTGTTGTAAATGTGCACTTTAAATAATCATGAACTACCACCAATCTGATTGATTTTATTGAATATCTATTGATCAGTTTATTGATTAAATGATTTTTTCTCTTCCTAACATACATACTAGTACACACCAAAAAAAGTGCATGGAACTAATGAAATGATTGGCTTATTGATTTTTTTCTGAATTAGGCCAGTTTTTTAATTTATTGGTTTACGGATTTTAAAAATAAAATTTTGGGTCGGTCGGGAGAAGAAAAAATTTTTTTTTTTTTAATATTTCTCTTTATTTTATTTTCAATAAATCATCAAGATTATTTCGTGAGTACAAATAAAGAAAACATGTATTTTGAAAATATTAGATAAAAAATTCTTTAGAGTGACTAGTACGTTATGAATTTTGAAAACAAAATGCAATTTCAAATACAGTGTATAACCATTACATGAATCTATGTAATTGTTACACTTTGGTAGAACATAAGCCGAGAATGTGTAAGGTCATTTCTCTTGGATGTTGTAAAGTATCCAGTATTTATATAATGTTGTTCAGTAATTTTGCTGTATATGCTCAATAAAAATTTTACATTTACAAATTGTAAACATAAAGAAAGAAAAATTAATAAAAGCAATATTACAATTGTATGTAGTAATTCCATTTTTAATTTTAGAATGTTTATACCCCTATGAAATAATTTTTAACCCCATTTTCCCCACATAGACATGCCCATGGAATTATCTACCACCTTTTTGAAAGAAATGTTTCTTGTTTTTCATTTTTATTTGATACTCAAATTCTTTCCACCACTATACAAGGTATACTAATTTACGAGAAATATGCATACCTTTCTGAGTTTTATATGGTCATTTTTTTTTTTAAATTTTTTTATACAATTTCTCGCACTGTTCTATTCCCTTTTAGGATTTTTGACGGCAGAGATGCACACGTACATGTATTCAAATACATTTAGTATGACATGTACTGCTGTGGTATAAAGTCACTAGTTAGAATAATCTAACTGTGTCTCGGTACAGGCCCTCACCACACTCAAACCGGGTCCGTAGGACATTATCACTTTAACGATATAACATCCTATTTAGTAAAGTCGCTAACAACTGTACCTTCCTCTCATCTTTAAACACCCAAATAGCACTGCATTTCGTGTTATGTTAGCAGCAAGAATACCGCCAATTGTATGAGAAATATTTATTTCTATCAATTCCTTTTTTCCCCGTGATGAAATGCCATCTGGCATCTGTTTCGTCGACAAGAACGATATAGGTATCGTTACTGTCATAGTGCCTGGCCATATCTGTTTACATGGCTTTTAAAAATACGGAATAAAGATATTTCGCAAAAATCAATAGGTTTGCGTTTCACGATTTTCTATTCGTAAAATTGAAAATGCATTTTATTTTTATTTTCGATTTGACATGTTGGGTAGAATCGGCGGAATTAAAAAAAAAGTAGAAATTTGCATTTTATTTTTTCCCCGATTCCCCAGAAATTAGGGTCGGCGGATCCGTAAACCAAGAAATAAAAAGACTGTGGCCTCAATTGTAGTTCCATATATTTAAAGAAATATTTTTTTCCTTGTGCTATTTTTCTCATTTCCTCTTCATCTTTTCTCTTAATTTTTGTACCCCTGATTAGGAAATATTGTGTAATTTGTAGAAATAACCAAGTGTGTATAAAGGAACTATTTGCTGTTGGTAGCTGAGGTGCACTCCGGCTGTTTACACACATGTGAAAAACACGTGGATTGTTTGCGGGCAATTTTTTTTTCTTTCGAAAATGCCGCGTAGGGTGTTGTTTTTCTGGTGTCAGCAGACGAGATAGGTAACATAGAACGTTTCCAACTGTGTTATTCAGCATCAATTCTATAAACTGATTTTTAATGATTTTTTTTCTCTTATAGTAATATATAGTGAAACTAATTACCGGTGTGATACCTATAGGGATGAGAGTACCAAAGCCCCGCATGCGTGACCCGGACGCAGTTTACCCGGATGTATCAATGTCTCGGTGTTGAGTGATTGGCTAATATCAAGAGTGAAATTATTTGGAATTGAAAGAAATATTATAGAGGTTCAAATTCATTGTCAGGATGAAAAATTATCGCACAAAATCGAGAAATGACTGAGGAAATTACCATGGTAGGGGTGTGCTTAAAATGGTGTAATTTACTGCAGATTGCTATGTGTTGTAAAAAAGTACAAATATGGCCTATGTAAGGCACGGGACCCTATAATTTTGGTCGTTTTTTATCAACACTTGGAATGAACTTTGAAATGTTTGCAGTCCTTTGTTTGAAATTAATATAGTTAATTATTGAGAGGGCCAAAGGTTAGTATTGAGGTCTATGGGAAATGAATTGGTACTCTTTTCCCATATGTACGTATATGCATTTGTTAAATACTATGGATAACAACCATTAGCCGGTTAACCGATTACTCGGTTGAAAAAAGTTTTAACCGATTAGAAAATTTGTAACCGATTGGCCGGGTTATTTGTAGTAAAGAAATACTGTCGTACCTGTATTACATGTGTTTTTAAAAAAAAGGGGGGGGGGGTCTTAAACTCCAGCACCCCTGGGGTCCTAGGGGCGGGGCAAAAACTGCCCAAAATTGACCAATTTTCAAAAATCTTCCTCTCAAGAACCACACACATGTAAGAAAAACTAAATGCATAGTGATGTAGAGCAGGAAGGCCTCTACCAAAATTGTAAATTTCTTGATCCCCAGGGTGGGGCCAAACTTGTTATATAGTGTTTATGTGTAAAACACTTAAATTACATCTTTTTTAATGCTATTGATACTAAATTGAAAGTAAATAGATATTTGGAAAGAACAGGTAGTCCTTTACCAAAATTGTAAATTTGATTATTCCAGGGGTAGGGGTTTTGGTATCAGGGTGGGACCAAAATGGTCAGTTATTAAGTGTGTAAACAATAGACATTTTTAACTTCTTGATAACTATCATTCCAATTCTTTTCAAATTTGGTATGAAACATATTTGGAACAAAGGAAACATAAATTGTAAATTTCATGATTCCTGCACCCCTGGGGCCTTAAGGGTGGGGCAAAAACTGTCCAAAATTGACCAATTTTCAAAAATCCTCTTCTCTACAACTGCACATGTTTAAGAAAAACTGAATGCATAGTGATGTAGAGCAGGAAGGCCTCTACCAAAATTGTAAACTTCATGATCCCCGGGGTAGAAGTTCTGACCCCAGGGCAGGGCCAAACTTAGTATTTAGTGTTTATGTGTAAAACTTCTTAAGTGTTATTGATACTAAATTGAAACTGAATGGATATTTAGAAAGAGCAGGTAGTCCTTTACCAAAATTGTAGATTTGATGATAGGGATTCTTACCCCAGGGTGGGACCAAACTGTATGAACAACAAACCATCAAACAAAATTCGATACTGGTACCAATTTTTTAGGTCATAGTTCAAGGTCAAGCAACATTAAATATACATTCTTGTCGAATTACACCCGTGAATTAATGGGAGCGCCGGTAGGGGACATGTATTGCTTATGCAATGCTCTCGGAATGCTTTTTATTAGCTCACCTGAGCTGAAAGCTCAAGTGAGCTTTTCTGATCACCCGTAATCCGGCGTCCGTCCGTCTGTAAACTTTTCACATTTTCAACTTCTTCTCAACAACCACTGGGCCAATTTCAACCAAAGTTGGCACAAAACTTCCTTAGGTAAAGGGAATTCTAAATTGTTAAAAATAAAGGGCCAGGCCACCTTCCAAGGGGAGATAATCAAGAAAAGGTAAAAATAGGGTAGGGTCATTAAAAAATCTTCTTCTCAAGAACCACTGGGCCAGAAAAAATGAAATTTATATGAAAGCTTCCTTATATAATGCAGATTCTAAATTGTTAAAATCATGGCCCCCGGGGGTCAGATGGGGCCACAATAGGGGATCAAAGTTTTACATACAAATATATAGGAAAAATCTTTAAAAATTTTCTTCTCAAGAACCACTGAGCCAGAAAAGCTGAGATTTATATGAAAGCTTCCTTATGTAATGCAGATTCTAAATTGTTAAAATCCTGGCCCCCGGGGGTCGGATGGGGCCACAATAGGGGATCAAAGTTTTACATACAAATATATAGGGAAAATCTTTAAAAATCTTCTTTTCAAGAACCACTGAGCCAGAAAAGCTGAGATTTATATGAAAGCTTCCTTATATAATGCAGATTCTAAATTGTTAAAATCATGGCCCCCGGGGATCGGATGGGGCCACAATAGGGGATCAAAGTTTTACATACAAATATATAGGGAAAATCTTTAAAAATCTTCTTTTCAAGAACCACTGAGCCAGAAAAGCTGAGATTTATATGAAAGCTTCCTTATATAATGCAGATTCTAAATTGTTAAAATCATGGCCCCCGGGGGTCGGATGGGGCCACAATAGGGGATCAAAGTTTTACATACAAATATATAGGGAAAATCTTTAAAAATCTTCTTCTCAAGAACCACTGAGCCAGAAAAGCTGAGATTTATATGAAAGCTTCCTTATATAATGCAGATTCTAAATTGTTAAAATCCTGGCCCCCGGGGGTCAGATGGGGCCACAATAGGGGATCAAAGTTTTACATACAAATATATAGGGAAAATCTTTAAAAAATCTTCTTCTCAAGAACCACTGATCCAGAAAAGCTGAGATTTATATGAAAGCTTCCTTATATAATGCAGATTCTAAATTGTTAAAATCATGGCCCCCGGGGGTCAGATGGGGCCACAATAGGGGGTCAAAGTTTTACATACAAATATATAGGAAAAATCTTTTCCCCATGAACCACTGAGCCAGAAAAGCTGAGATTTATATGAAAGCTTCCTGATATAGTACAGATTCTAAATTGTTAAAATCATGGCTCCCGGGGATCGGATGGGGCCACAATAGGGGGTCAAAGTTTTTTTTTTGTTTTTTTGTTTTTTTTTTCCAGTTTTTTGTTGTTGTTGATATAGTGCAGATTCAAGTTTGTTAAAAATCATGGACCCCGGGGATTGGATGGGGCCTCAAGGGGGGCATCAAAGTTTTACATACAAATTTATAGGAAAAATCTTTTAAAATCTTCTCAAGAACCACTGAGCCAGAAAAGCTGAGGTTTATATGAAAGCTTCCTGATATAGTGCAGATTATAAATTGTTAAGATCATGGCCCCCGGGGGTCGTATGGGGCCACAATAGGGGATCAAAGTTTTACATACAAATTTATAGGAAAAATCTTTAAAAATCTTTTTCCCAAGAACCACTGAGCCAGAAAAGCTGAGATTTATATGAAAGCTTCCTGATATAGTACAGATTCTAAATTGTTAAAATCATGCCCCCCGGGGATCGGATGGGGCCACAATAGGGGGTCAAAGTTTTTTTGTTTTTGTTTTGTTTTTTGTTTGGTTTTTTTGTTGTTGTTTTTTTGATATAGTGCAGATTCAAGTTTGTTAAAATCATGGACCCCGGGGATTGGATGGGGCCTCAAGGGGGGCATCAAAGTTTTACATACAAATTTATAAGAAAAATCTTTTAAAATCTTCTTCTCAAGAACCACTGAGCCAGAAAAGCTGAGGTTTATATGAAAGCTTCCTGATATAGTGCAGATTATAAATTGTTAAGATCATGGCCCCCGGGGGTCGGATGGGGCCACAATAGGGGATCAAAGTTTTACATACAAATATATAGGAAAAATCTTTAAAAATCTTCCCAGAACCACTAAACCAGAAAAGCTGAGATTTATATGAAAGCTTTCTGATATAGTGCAGATTCAGGTTTGTTAATATCATGCCCCCCTGGGGTAGGATGGGGCCACAATAGGGGATCAAAGTTTTACATACAAATATATAGGGAAAATCTTTAAAAATCTTCTTCTCAAGAACCATTGGGCCAAAGAAGTTCACATTTACATGAAAGCTTTCTGACATAGTGTAGATTCAAGTTTGCAAAAACCATGGCCTCCAGGGGAAGGTTTGGGGCCATAATAGGGACTACGGTTTTACATGCAAATAGATATGGAAAATCTTCTGATATGGACCAAGGTGACTCAGGTGAGCGATGTGGCCCATGGGCCTCTTGTTTCTCTATAATATTATATAAGCCCCTATTTTTATTATATAGTATGTGCTACGATAATTTTGATAATATATATTGTGACCTTGTAATCTCCACAATGTGTATCTAGAGATTTGGAATACAAGAAAGTCCATCGACAAGCCTAACCCTATGTCAATACCCTAGCATCTTTTATTTGCACCGGAGCGATTTATTGCAGGAACTATTAATATTTGTACCTTGGATGAAGTATACAATAAATTATTAAGGGTATTGGATTTATTTTTTACAATGTTAATTTTTGTTCAATGTATAATTTCTAATGTGCCATATATTGAATATCCATGAATTAATTTATTTCAGCATTTGTTCATGACTTTCCCCAGGATTGTGTTCATGCTGGTTGCTTTTACATTACTTATTCCAATGGTTGGAACATTCACTTCGTATCACATGTTTCTCATCATTGTTAATCAGACGACGAACGAGAGATACAAGCGTGTGTATAACACGGACTACAATCCAGTGGAAACTATTATACTTCATAAGGCAACACATAGGAACTCTAACAAAAAGACTGTTGGGAAATTGCCGCAATTACAAAAGACCTATAGTAGAGGTTTGCTGAAGAATCTTTATGAAGTATTCTTCATTAAGGCATTTCTTTTGGGCAGAAGGAAACAGAAATAGACTAAATGCAGAAAGAAATCATCTTAATCTTTCTTCTGATTTTAGGCCATTGTTTACATCACAGTGGGTCTTTTTGACGTCACCAGCAAGGGAGATAAGCCGCGATGATCACATATCTCTGAGATTGAATACATTTGATCAGCTGTTACATGTGTGACGTTATCTTGCATTAATAAAAAATTAAAAACGAATTCTTGTTTAATAAACCTTTATTAATGAATTCCCATACATAATTCAATTCTTCAAAATATCGTTTCGTATGACCTTTAACGCCCGTCCGTCAGCTCTATCCAAGCAAAACATCTGGAGGATCAATTAAATTAAACAGTTTGTCTATTGTGCCGGTGTAACCGTTTTTCAAATGACATTTTGTCCGGGCGTTTTCTCATAAACGGTTAAAGATTGAGTCTTCAAACTTTTAGGGATGATAGATGGTGACTTGTAGCTCTGTAATAAGGTTTATCATTGCCATCCGTCACTTCCGTCCGTCACCGGAAGTGAATAAAAGAAACGTCAAATTTCAAAATTATGCTTTTGAAATAAAACTTGCACAGATTAATTCGGTCTCTTTCGGTGTTTCAAAAAATGTTACACTTACCGGAAGTTTAACCAACAACTTCCAGTTTTTAGAGAAAAACTTGGAAAAATTGATATTTCTTTGTCTTCGCATATCTCGCTTATCTATCAACTTTTTACTACGATATTTACAGATATTTTTGACATTATCCAACTCTGGAGTACCCTTTAATCCTTTTTCAAAATTCACTTCCGGTCGCAAGTTACGGCCGAATTTCCGTTTTTCAAATGACATTTTGTCCGGGCGTTTTCTCATAAACGGTTAAAGATTGAGTCTTCAAACTTTTAGGGATGATAGATGGTGACTTGTAGCTCTGTAATAAGGTTTATCATTGCCATCCGTCACTTCCGTCCGTCACCGGAAGTGAATAAAAGAAACGTCAAATTTCAAAATTATGCTTTTGAAATAAAACTTGCACAGATTAATTCGGTCTCTTTCGGTGTTTCAAAAAATGTTACACTTACCGGAAGTTTAACCAACAACTTCCGGTTTTTAGAGAAAAACTTCGGGAAAATGGTTTTTCTTTGCTATCATATCTCTCGCTTATAAAGCAAGTGTTTTTGTGATTTTCAAATATATAATTGACATTATCCATCTTCAGAGTATAGTGAATTATTGTTGTTGTTTTTAAATTCACTTCCGTTCGTTAAATATGTACGATTTCCGGGTTTTTTTCTCCAAGTGTTTTCTCATAAATACTCAAAGACTTGAAGCTTTCAGGAAAGTTAGATAGTGACTTGTAGATGTGACATACGTGTTTCAACTTTCTTGCTGTCACTTCCGTCATCCGCCGGAAGCACCATAAAAATATGTAATATTTCATTTTTTAAATTCTAATCCTCATAAAATTATTTAATAGAGTGTAATAAGTCATATCATTTACACCGGAAGTTGGTTGTTCGAAACCGGAAGTTGGTTGTTCGAAACCGGAAGTTGTCGAAAAACTCAGTATTTTTAATGGAAATTTTTAGTGTGGGTTCCTACGTGGTTCAATTGGAATTTTTAGTCGTTTTATGGACTACCGAGATACTTGAAAGTGAATGAAACAAAACCGAAATTCTTTACAATTGATAAATCACATCTTACATGTATGTGTTTATTTCTTTCATGTATAGTCGTTCTTCACTAATTCACTAATTGAATTCTTCCAGTCAAGGTCCTATCTCGTCAGAAATTGGACGGAAGACCTATTCGTTGCTCGCAACGAGATCATTTCTAGTTATTATGTCTCCGAACACAAAGTGTCGGAGACATATTGTTTTTGCTCCGTTTCTTATTATTCTTATTCTTTTCTTCTTATTTTTCCTCTTCTTTAGTGAGAAATTTGTCCGACCGATTTTGTGAAAGTGCTTCAACAGATCCACTTCAACTTCGTGAGCTGATAGGGGGTCACAAGGAGGGGTGCATTCAACTTTTCAAATTTTCAAAATGGCCGCCGTTTCAAGATGGCGGCCAAAAAACGTCAAAAACTCAAGAATGTCAGATTTCAACCAAATTCGATTTCTAGGGTAATATGGTCACCCCGAGTCCATTTCCACCATCAAAATTTTTTTTTGAGCCGCCATTTTCAAAATGGCCGCCATATACCGAAATATTTCAAAGTGTTAAAATCTCTACAATATTTGGGTTCTGGAGTAAATGGAGAGTCCACAATTCATTTCTAGCATCAGTATTTCCTTCCAATCAATTTTCAAATGTTTCAAAATGGCCGCCATTGAAGAAAATGGCGGTCAAACACAAAGTGTCGGAGACATATTGTTTTTGCTCCGTTTCTTATTATGTCTCCGAACACAAAGTGTCGGAGACATATTGTTTTTGCTCCGTTTCTTATTATTCTTATTATTTTCTTCTTATTCTTATTATTCCTCTTCTTTAGTGAGAAATTTGTCCGACCGATTTTGTGAAAGTGCTTCGACAGATCCACTTCAAACTTTGTGAGCTGATAGGGGGTCACTAGGAGGGGTGCATTCAACTTTTCAAATTTTCAAATTGGCCGCCGTTTCAAGATGGCGGCCAAAAAACGTCAAAAACTCAAGGTTGTCGGATTTCAACCAAATTCTATTTCTAGGGTAATCTAGTGACCCCAAGTCCATTTCCACCATCAAATTTTTTTTTTGAGCCGCCATTTTCAGAATGGCCGCCATATACCGAAATATTTGAAAGTGTTAAAATCTTTACAACATTTGGGTTGTGAGGTAAATGGAGGGTCCACAATTCATTTCTAGCATCAGTATTTCCTTGTAAGCAATTTTCAAATGTTTCAAAATGGCCGCCATTGAAGAAAATGGCGGCCAAAAATCAAGTTCGTCGGATTTCAAACAAATTCAAATTTTAGGGTTTTTTGAGAATCCTGAGTTCATATCTGGCATCAAAAAGCATTTCTGACATGGGGAGGTGTTCGGAGACATTTGTGTTGGCATCCCAACACAGTTATAGCTCGTTATTCTTATTTTCTTCTTCTTCTTTTTATTCCTCTTCTTTCCTGAGAAATTTGTCCCCTCGATTTTATGAAAGTGTTTCGACAGATCCACTTCAAACTTTGTGAGCTGATAGGGGGTCATGAGGAGGAGTGCAATCAACTTTTGAAATTTTCAAAATGGCCGCTGTTTCAAAATGGCGGCCAAAAACGTCAAAAAATCAAGGTTGTCAGATTTCAACCAAATTTTATTTCTAGGGTAATTTGGTGACCCCGAGTTCAATCCCACCCTCAAAAATTTTTTTTGAGCTGCGATTTTCAAAATGACTGCCATATACAAAAATTTTTGAAAATGTTAAAATCTCTACAACATTTGGTTTCTGGGGTAAATTGAGGGTTAACAATTCATTTCTAGCTTCAGTATTTCCTTCCAATCAATTTTCAAATCTTTCAAAATGGCCGCCATTGAAGAAAATGGCGGCCGAAAATCAAGTCGGTCGTATTTCAACCAAATTTAGTTTCTAGAGTTTCTTGAGGATCCTGAGTGCATATCTGACATCAAAAAACATTTCTGACATGGGGAGGTGTTCGGAGACATTCGTGTTGGCACCCCAACACAGTTATAGCTCGTTATTCTTATTCTTTTCTTCTTATTTTTCCTCTTCTTTAGTGAGAAATTTGTCCGACCGATTTTGTGAAAGTGCTTCGACAGATCCACTTCAAACTTCGTGAACTGATAGGGGGTCACAAGGAGGGGTGGATTCAACTTTTCAAATTTTCAAAATGGCCGCCGTTTCAAGATGGCGGCCAAAAAACGTCAAAAACTCAAGAATGTCAGATTTCAACCAAATTCGATTTCTAGGGTAATATGGTCACCCCGAGTCCATTTCCACCATCAAAATTTTTTTTTGAGCCGCCATTTTCAAAATGGCCGCCATATACCGAAATATTTCAAAGTGTTAAAATCTCTACAATATTTGGGTTCTGGAGTAAATGGAGGGTCCACAATTCATTTCTAGCATCAGTATTTCCTTCCAATCAATTTTCAAATGTTTCAAAATGGCCGCCATTGAAGAAAATGGCGGCCAAAAATCAAGTTCGTCGGATTTCAACCAAATTCAGTTTTTAGGGTTTTTTGAGAATCCTGACATATTTGACATCAAAAAGCATTTCTGACATGGGGAGGAGTTCGGAGACATTTGTGTTGGCATCCCAACACAGTTATAGCTCATTATTATTATTATTATTATTTTTTTCCCTTTCGTCTCCGAGACCGTTGGATGGATTTTCCTGAAACTTTCACAGATTATAGAGAACGATGGTACCTCGAGGCATTTTTATCATTTTTTCAAAATTCACTTCCGGTCGCAAGATATGTCCAGTTTTCGTCTTTTTACAAGATATCTTGTCCATCGTTTTTCTCAGAAACGGTAAAAGATAGAGTCACCAAATTTTCAGAGTTAATAGATCTCACTTTGTAGGCGTGCAGTAGGGGTTAAGAATGTCGGCCGTCACTTCCGGCCGTCACTTCCGGTCGTCACCAGAAGTGATTAAATGAATCATATATTTCAAACTTTTTTCTTTCAAACTGAAACCTATATCGGTTTACTAGGTCTCATTCTAATTCTCAAAAAAATGTTGACCCCACCGGAAGTTGAATCTCCAACTTCCGGTTATATCAAAGAAAGACTATTCATTCTCTCATTTTTCAGTGCCATAAATCTCGGTCATAAAACAAGTTAATTATTTGAATTTTACATATGTTATAGACACTATAAATGTCTAAAGTAAATTTAAATATTTTTGCAAAATTCACTTCCGGTCGTGAGATATGGGGTGGACATATTCAAACCTTGTTTTTTCAGTTTCTCAATAATGAATATAGATAGACACTTGAAACTTGTAGAGTTGATCAACTAACATTAGTCCATTGTACACATACATTCAATTTTTTTGTCCGTCACTTCCGGTCTATACCGGAAGTATTTGAAAAAATGTCGATTTTCCGATTTCTTCGAGTGATTTCTCAGAGATGGCTGAAATTTTCAAGAATAATGTCTGATGAAATGACCTTGCTATAATTATTTTTGTTTTTACAAAATTCACTTCCGGTCGGAAAATATGGCCGATTTTCTGTTTCTCAAAAGGAATTTTGTCCAGCATTTTTCTTGGAAAAGGTAAAATATAAGTTTATCAAATATTCAGAGATGATCAATCTCCGTTTGTAGGTGTGCAGTAGGGGGTTGAACATGTCGACCGTCACTTCCTGTCGTCACCGGAAATGATGGAAAGAATCGCAAATTTCAAACGTTTTCCTTTAAATTGAAACCTATACTAGTTTATTAAGTCTCTTTCAAAGTGTCAAAAGAATATTGACTCTGTCGGTAGTCAAAACGACTACTTCCGGTTTCTTGATAAAATACCTTTTTAATTTTCGTCTCTTTGTCCCCATAAATCTCGCTTATATTTGAAGTCTTTCATATGATTTTCACATGTCTTAATAAAAGTATCAACTTCTAAAGTTTTGATAATTTTGTTTTTCAAAATTGACTTCCGGTCGGTAGTAACCTACTACTTTTTCTTTCTTAGGTTTACTTCTTTTTTTGAGAACTCTTTCAGATAGAGACGTGAAATTTTCAGGGAATATAGACAGTAAAGAGTCGCTGTCAATTATAGGAAAACGCATCTGAATAGTACTTCCGGTCGTCACCGGAAGTTACGAGAAAGGAGTAAAAAATTCGATAATACATTTCTCATTCATTGTTAAGGCACATTTTCTGATACATTTAAATGGTTTTCGTAGGAACAGAAAGCTCTTTACCGGAAGTGGTCTAACGGAAGACCTACTCATTACTAGTAATGAGTGTCTAGTTAAGGTCTTCCGTCTCGTGCGGAAGACCTTACTATTATTGTTCGCGTTCTTCTTCTTCATTATTATTATTATTATTATTAAGGTCTTCCGTCTCCTGCGGAAGACCTTACTATTATTGTTCGCGTTCTTCTTCTTCATTATTATTATTTTCCTTGGTAGTACACGCGTTTTTCTCAGCCATTTCTCGATCGATTTTTACGAAATTTTCAGGAAAGATGTCTTTTGGTGACGAGACTTTGCTTGCAAAATTTCGTGCTTGACGTCACTTTCGGTCAGGAGTTATCTCTCTTTTAGTGACTTTTTGAAGGGCCTTGTTGTCCACACATCTCCGTTAGTTTTGAAGCTAGAGTCTTGAAATATCTACACAAGATAGAGTAAACATTTTAGAAGATTTGTGGGGGATTCGATTTTACCAGAGGCGATTTGCCTAAACGCTCGCCTGGACCTGAAAAAATGGATGCTAAAATTTTTCGCCGATTTCGGCGATTTTTGACCTTTGATCTCCAATATCTTTTTTCTTGCAAATATTTTGTTGAGACATGTAGAACAAAAGTTGTGCACATTTACGAGATCTTTTCGAAAATATCAAGATTTAGGGGCTAGCCCCTTCAATTAGGGATCTAGAAGGGCTCAAAGTCTAGATCAAATATCTCAAAAATCGTTAATATTTTGGTATAAGTCAAAGAACAAAAAATGTTCATCTCAACAATCCAAATCTATTCATATAAAAATTTAGGTCATATGTTACGTAATAAGGGATTTTAAGGGCCAAAACCATAATTTTTTTACCCCTTTTATCTCGAAAACGACAAATATTTTGAAAAGCAATAAAGAACAAAAGTTGTTCAGAATGATGATCTGAACAATATGCATATTTCGTTTTTACCCTATGTGGCCCCGTTAGGGAGCTACAGTTTGGCCCCTAAAAATTACTTCTAGAAATAACTCGAGAACGGTAAAGAATTTCTAAATACTTGTTGAACAGAAAATGTTTGAAATGTCATGACCTTTCTTACGATATCAAGCAAAAGGGGCTGACCCTTTAAATTAGGGGTCCAGAAGGGTCCAAAGGTTTATGAGAATATCTCAGAAACTATTAATATTTTGTAATAAGTCATTGAAGCGGAAATGTTCATCTAAACGAGCTTGTTCTTATCAAATCAAAAAGTAGGTCATATGTTACGTAATAAGGGATTTTAAGGGCCAAAATCATAAATAATTGACGCCTCATATCTTGAAAACGACAAATATTTTGAAAAGCATTATTGAACAAAAGTTGTTCAGAATGATAATCTAAACAATATGTACATTTCGTTTTTTCCCTATGTGGCCCCGTTAGGGAGCTACAGTTTGGCCCCTAAATATTTCTTGTAGAGATAACCCGAGAACGGTAAAGAATTTCTAAATACTTGTTGAGCAAAAATTGTTTAAAATGACAAGGCCTTTCTTACGATATCAAGCAAAACGGGCTGGCCCTTTAAATTAGGGGTTCAGAAGGGTCCAAATGTTTTTGAGAATATCTCAGAAACTATTAATATTTTATAATAAGTTGTAGAAGCGGAAATGTTCATCTCAACGAGCTTGATCTTATCAAATCAGAAAGTAGGTCATATGTTACGTAATTAGAGATTTTAAGGGCCAAAATCGTAAATATTTGATGCCTCATATCTTTAAAACGACATATTTTTTGAAAAGCATTATTGAACAAAAGTTGTTCAATGTGTCATAACCTATCGATTAATATCAAAAAATGGGTCTGTGGGCCTCATGGCTCGCCTGTAGAGTCGATTTTTGTCGATATCAGTCGATTTCAAAAACTTGTAACTGGTAAATATTTTGTAAGGACATATTGAACAAAAGTTGTTCAGTTTATCGAGATCTATCGATTGATATCAAGAAATAGGCCTATGGTCCTAATGGCTCGCCTGTAGAGTCGATTTTTTGTCGATCTCAATAACTTTTTACAGGTAAATATTTTGTAAAAACATATAGAACTAAAGTTGTTGAGTCTATAGAGGGCTAACAAATGACATCAAGAAATAGGCCCGCGGGGCTTATGGCTCGCCTGGAGAGTCGAATTTCAAACGAATTTCACCGCAACTTTGCTTCAGAAGCTTATGATATGAAACATTGATTATATCTAAAGTGTCTTAAAGTCGGAAACTAAATTGGGACTCATTTGTCTTTTTTTTTTTTTTTAACTCCGAGTGCATCAACAAATCGGACGGAAGACCTACTCGTTGCTCGCAACGAGATCGTGTCTAGTTATTATTATTATTTTTTTCCCCTTTTTTGTCGGCACGATTTCTCAGAGATGGCTGGATGGATTTTCTTGAAATTTTCAGTTGTGATAGAGAATGAAAATACCCCCAGGCTTTTTTTTTTTCATTTTTTCAAAATTTACTTCCGGTCGTTAGATATGTCCAATTTCCGTTTTTTTTAGAAGAGATTTTGTCCATCGTTTTTCTCAGAAACGGTAAAAGATAGGGTCACCAAATTTTCAGAGTTAATAAATCTCACTTTGTAGGCGTGCAGTTGGGGGTTCAGAATGTCGGCCGTCACTTCCGGTCGTCACCGGAAGTGATAAGAAGAATCGAAAAATTAAAGTTGTAGTTGTTGAATCGAAACCTTTACCACTTTATCAGGTATCTTTTGGAGTATTGAAAACCGCTGACCCCACCAGAAGTGGAAACGTCGACTTCCGGTAATTAAGGAAAAACTTTTCAAATTCTCCTTTTTCAATGCCTTAAATCTCGTTTACTAAACAAGTGTTTGACTTCTATTTAAGATATATTGTAGACACTATAAATGTCTAAATTAACTTCAATTATTTTTCGAAAATTCACTTCCGGTCGTGAGATAGGGGGTGGACAAATTCAAACTTTGTTTTTTCAGTTTCTCAATAACGAAAATATATAGACGCTTGAAACTTGTAGGGTTGATCAACTAGCATTAAGTCATTGTACACATACTTTCAATTTCTTCGTCCGTCACTTCCGCTCTTTACCGGAAGTATTTGAAGAAAATGACGATTTTCCGATTTCTTCGAGTGATTTCTCAGATATGGCTGGATAGATTTTCTTGAAATTTTCAGGAATAATGTCTTATGAAATGACTTTCCTGTGGTTATTTTTGTTTTTCCAAAATTCAATTCCGGTAGGAAAATATGGCCGATTTTCTGTTTCTCAAACGAGATTTTGTCCAGCATTTTTCTTGGAAAGGTTAAAAGATAAGTTCATCAAATATTCAGGGATGATCAATCTCTGTTTGTAAGCATGCAATAGGGTGTTGAGGATGTCGACCGTCACTTCCTGTCGTCACCGGAAGTGATTGAAATAATCGTAAATTTCAAAAAAATTCTTTTAAATTGAAACTTATACTAGTTTATTAAGTCTCTTTCAAAGTGTCAAAAGAATATTGACCCCGTCGGTAGTGAAAACGACTACTTCCGGTTTCTTGATAAAATACTTTTTACTTTTCGTCTCTTTGTCCCCGCAAATCTCGCTTATATTTGAAGTGTTTGATATGATTTTCACATGTCTTAAGAATAGTATCAACTTCTAGAGTTTTGACAATTTTGTTTTTCAAAATTGACTTCCGGTCGGTAGTTACCTACTACTTTTTCTTTCTTTAGTCTACTTCTTTTTGTTGAGAACTCTTCAGATAGAGACGTGAAATTTTCAGGGAATATAAACAGTAAAGAGTCACTGTCATTCATAGGAAAACACATCTGAATAGTACTTCCGGTCGTCACCGGAAGTTACTAGAAATGAGTAAAAAATTCGATAATACACTTCTCATTTATTGTTAAAGTACATTCTCTGATATATTTGAATGGTTTTTGTAGGATCAGAAAACTCTTTACCGGAAGTGAACAAACGGAAGACCTACTCATTACTAGTAATGAGTTTCTAGTTCTTTTTATTATTCTTTTTTTTTTTGTCACTGAAGATTTCTCAGAGATGGCTTTATGGATTTTCTTGAACTTTTCAGGGATGATAGAGAATATAAATACCTACAGATGTCTTTTTCATTTTTTTGAAATTCACTTCCGTTCGTCAGATATGTCCGATTTCCGTTTTTTTCAAAAATATTTTGTCCGCGCGAGATCTCAGAAACGGTAAAAGATTTAGATACCAAACTTACAGGAGTGATAGACCTGAAGAAATAGGCGAGCCGAATTGGGTTAAGCACGTCCGCAGTGACTTCCTGTCGTCACTGGAAGTGATAAAAAAAATCGAAAATTTCAACTTTTCCTTTTTTTTATAAAAACTTGCATCACTTTATTGCATCTCTTTTGCAGTTTCAAAATATTTAAGTCCCACAGGAAACAAAAACGACAACTTCCGGTTATAAGAGAAAATCGAAATAAATTGAACGTTTTTATTTCCCATAAATCTCGCTTGTGAATGAAGTATTTGAAATAATTTTCAAATATGTTGCCTACACCGACAATATCTAGAGTAATGTCAAATATCTTTGTAAAATCTACTTCCGGTCGCGCGATTTCCTGTCCTCAAAATGAGATTTTGAGTACAAAATTGCTCAGCAACAGTTAAAGATTAAGGCACTAAACTTTCAGGAATGATAGATCATGACAAGTAGGTTTGTCGAATATGGTTAACTTCGTCAACCGTCACTTCCGGACCTCACCGGAAGTGATCAAAGAAATCGAAAATTTCAGATTTTTTCTTTTGATGCAGAACGAACAGTAGCTTATTGTTTCATTCTTCTTCTTTTGAAATATGTTGACCCTACCGGAAGTAAAAACGGCAACTTCCGGGTTTTTTTTTTAGAAAAAGTGGAAAAATTGAGTTTTTGACTGTGTCTTAAATCTCGCTTGTATATGGAGTATTACAAATGATTTTCTTGTATGTTATTGACATTGCAAAACATTGCAAATGTCTAGAGTAACGTAAAGTATTTTGGTGAAATCTACTTCCGGTCGCGAGATTTGCAGTCTTCAAAATGAGAATTTGTTCAAGCTAATATTCTGCAAATGTGAACGACTGAAGTCTCAAATTTTCAAGACTGATAGTCAGTCATTAGTGTGTTTGCATCATGTGAGAATCGTACGTAACCGTCACTTCTGGTCGTGACAGGAAGCGATATAAAAAATATAATTTTTTGAAGGTTTTTTTGACAGATATTGGGGCTATTATGATGATGATTAGGTCTTGTTCATGTAAAATATGTCCACCGGAAGTGCCGACCGAAAAACCGGAAGTTGTCTCAAACATGGGTATTTTTGTCGAAAGTTAAAAGTATGATTAGTTGAGAATTATTAAGGTGTAGAATAAAATATTTATTCGATTGGATCTCTTCCGGTCATGACCGGAAGTGAATATAGACAACAGGAATCATAACGTGGTTTTTTTTTTGTAAGGCGCAATGGTACATTTTGTGGAATATATTTTTGAAAATTCCAATGCATTTCACAAAACTGGAACCGAATTTGACTAAAGGAATCTGAACTGCAGTTTGTTTCTAACACTGATGGCCTTAATATCAACGGATAATGTGTGACGAAAATAAGATTCAATTGTAATGAATGGCTTTTAAACTTCCAATCTCGACAGGAAGTAGTATAACGGAAGACCTACTCATTACTAGTAATAAGTTTCTAGTTATTATTATTATTTTTTTGACCAAATTTTGTGCAGGAGTTTTCTCGAAAACTATACAGTGGTTTTCAGTGAAACTTTCAGGAAAAATGCACTTTATTATGAACTTTGTTTATCACAAAGAAAATTGGGAAAATTCTATTTCGGTTCCAAGTTATGGACAATTTCCTGATTTTCAAATGGAACATTGTCCGCGAGTGATCTCAGGAACGGCTAAAGATATGAACTGGAGACTTATTAGAGATGATAGAATATGACTTATAGATTTGCAGAATCACTATTTCGTACAAATTTAAAAAATGAATTTTTTCAACTTTTTTGTTTTTTAATGTTTTTCTTTGATAATAGTAAAATAAATAAAGACTCTTTATAGAATGCTGAATATGATATTTGTTTTTAAATTGATCAAACCAAACTCTAGATATTCGTAGTTTTAATTTTGAAGCGAGGTCCTCGCTAGCCTAATGGTTAGCGTGGTGGATTTCCATGCGGGCGACCCGGGTTCAATCCCCCAGATTACTCGAATATTTTTTTCCCACTTTAAAACAAATGAAGAATTTAAGGTTATCTACTGGACACGGAAATAACGGAAGACCTTCTTGTTGCCATGGCAACAAGTTTCTAGTTAAGGTCTTCCGTTCTTCACGGAAGACCTTATAGTGATTTTACTGTTTCTTATTATTAAGGTCTTCCGTTCTTCACGGAAGACCTTATAGTGATTCTACTGTTTCTTATTATTAGGGTCTTCGGTCTTCAGCGGAAGAACCTTCTATTATTCTATTGTTGATTTTTCACTTTTCTTATTATTTTTATTCTTTTTTTTTTTCCCTTACCGATTTTGTGCAGAGGATTTCTCAGAGATGGGTTGGTCGATTTACTTCAAATTTTTAGGGTTGATGCATTGCTATCTGAAATTTATATCTTTTTTTTTGGATTTTTGAAAATTCACTTCCGGTTGGAAGTTCTCCCCTTTTATCGATTTTCAGATGACTATTTTGTCCGGCCAAAATCTCAAAAACGATAAAAGCTAGAGTGCTGAAATTTTCAGTGATGTTAGACGACATGTTGTAATTGTGCACATGGGTTTTAAAAATTTCCGGAAGTGCCTAGTATGGAAGCTCGGTAGGGGTCGAAAATGGAGTTTAAAAAAGTGTTCCATTTTTTTCCACGTTTTAAATCATAACTTTTTACTGGTAAATATTTTGCTTAGACATATATAACCAAAGTTGTACAGTTTATTGAGATCTTTCGTGTCATATCAAGAAATGGGCCCATAGGCCTCATGGCTCGCCTGAACCATTGGATTTCTGTTACAATGATTAACTTTTTTCTCACGAAACTTTTGATAAGACATATAGAATAAAAGTTGTTCAGTTTTGCAAGATCTATCTAATGATATCAAAAAATAGGCCTCCGGGCGTCATGACTCGCCTGAACAGTGGAATTTGTACTACAATTGATAACATTAATAACTTTTTTCTCAAGAAACTTTTTACAAGACATATAGAACAAAAGTTGTTCAGTTTCGCAAGATCTTTCGAACAACATCATGAAAAAGGCGAACGGGCCTCATGGCTTCCCTGAACAGTTTGATTAGTGTCACAATCAATAACTTTTTTCTCGAGAAACTTTTGATAAGACATGTAGATCAATTGTTGCTCAGTTTCGGAAGCGTTAACTAACAATGTTAATAAATAGGACTGCGGGACCCCTGGCTCACCTGAACAGTTGTTGTATTGTTGGAAGCTATAACATTTTTGTCAAGAAACTTTTAATAAGACATCTAGAACAAAAGTTGTTCAGTTTTGCAAGATCTTTCGAACAACATCATGAAAAAAGCGAACGGGCCTCATGGCTCGCTTGAACAGTTTGATTAGTGTCACAATTATTAACTTTTTTCTTTAGAATCTTATGATAAGATATGTAGAACAAATGTCATTCAGGTTTGCAAGATCTTTCAAATGATATCCAAAAAAAAGCCCACGGTCCTTATGACTCGCCTTAACAGTATGATAAATGTCGCAATAAATAACTTTTTTCTCAAGAAAATTTCCTTAAGACATGTAGAACAAATTTTGTTCAGGTTTGCGAGATATATCTAAAATGATATCAAATTTAGGCCTCCGGGCGACATGACTCGCCTGATCAGTCGAATTTGTATCGCAGTAAATAACATTATTAACTTTTTTCTCGAAAAAAGGCTGACCCCTTTAAGTAGTGGCCTAGAGGGGCAGAGAGTCTTTAATTTATAACACTTAAATGATCAATATTTGTAAAACACTACCGAAACTAAATTGTACGTCTAGACAATATATTTGTATCATTATTTATGAACGAAAATCTCAGTCAAATTCTTATCTCATCGCATCTAAAATTGGACGGAAGACCCACTCGTTGCTCGCAACGAGATCGCATCTAGTTATTATTATTATTATTATTTTTTTGACCAAATTTTGTGCAGGAGTTTTCTCGAAAACTATACAGTGGTTTTCAGTGAAACTTTCAGGGAAAATGCATTTTATTATGAACTTTGTTTATCACAAAGAAAATTGGGAAAGTTCTATTTCGGTTCCAAGTTATGGACAAATTCCTGATTTTCAAATGGAACTTTGTCCGCGAGTGATCTTAGGAACGGCTAAAGATATGAACTGGAGACTTATTAGAGATGATAGAACATGACTTATAGATTTGCAGAATCACTATTTCGTACAAATTTAAAAAATGAATTTTTTCATATTTTTTGTTTTTTAATGTTTTTCTTTGATAAAAGTAAGATAAATAAAGACTCTTTATAGAATGCTGAATATGATATTTGTTTTTAAATTGATCAAACCAAACTCTAGATATTCGTAGTTTTAATTTTGAAGCGAGGTCCTCGCTAGCCTAATGGTTAGCGTGGTGGATTTCCATGCGGGCGACCCGGGTTCAATCCCCCAGATTACTCGAATATATTTTTCCCACTTTATAACAAATGAAAAATTTAAGGTTATCTACTGGACACGGAAATAACGGAAGACCTTCTTGTTGCCATGGCATCAAGTTTCTAGTTAAGGTCTTCCGTTCTTCACGGAAGACCTTATAGTGATTCTACTGTTTCTTATTATTAAGGTCTTCCGTTCTTCACGGAAGACCTTATAGTGATTCTACTGTTTTTTCTTATTATTAAGGTCTTCCGTTCCAGACGGAAGACCTTATAGTGATTCTACTGTTTATTAAGGTCTTCCGTTCTTCACGGAAGACCTTATAGTGATTCTACTGTTTCTTATTAAGGTCTTCCGTTGAGACGGAAGACCTTATAGTGATTCTTATGTTTCTTTTTCTCTATTATTATTATTATGTCTCCGAACACAAAGTGTCGGAGACATATTGTTTTTGCTCCCTTTCTTATTATGTCTCCGAACACAAAGTGTCGGAGACATATTGTTTTTGCTCCGTTTCTTATTATTCTTATTTTCTTCTTCTTATTCCTCTTCTTTCCTGAGAAATTTGTCCGCTCGATTGTATGAAAGTGCTTCGACAGATCCACTTCAAACTTTGTGAACTGATAGGGGGTCATGAGGAGGGGTGCAATCAACTTTTGAAATTTTCAAAATGGCCGCCGTTTCAAAATGGCGGCCAAAAACGTCAAAAAGTCAAGGTTGTCGGATTTCAACCAAATTCTATTTCTATGGTAATTTGGTGACCCCAAGTCCATTTCCACCAAGAAATTTTTTTTTTGAGCCGCCATTTTCAGAATGGCCGCCATATACCGAAATATTTGAAAGTGTTAAAATCTCTACAACATTTGGGTTCTGGGGTCAATTGAGCATCCACAGTTCATTTCTAGCATCAGTTTTTCGTTCCCATCAATTTTCAAATGTTTCAAAATTGCCGCCATTGAAGGAAATGGCGGCCAAAAATCAAGTCCGTCGGATTTTAACCTAATTTACTCTCTAGGGTTGATGGAGGATTCTGAGTCCATTTCTGGCATGAAAAAGCATTTCTGACATGGGGAGATGTTCGGAGACATTTGTGTTGGCATCCCAACACAGTTATAGCTCGTTATTCTTATTTTCTTCTTCTTCTTTTTATTCCTCTTCTTTCCAGAGAAATTTGTCCGCTCGATTTTATGAAAGTGTTTCAACAGATCCACTTCAAACTTTGTGATCTGATAGGAGGTCATGAGGAGGGGTGCAATCAACTTTCGAAATTTTCAAAATGGCCGCTGTTTCAAAATGGCGGCCAAAAACGACAAAAAATCAATGTTGTCGGATTTCAACCAAATTTTATTTCTAGAGTAATTTGGTGACTCCGAGTTCATTCCCACCATCAAAAAAAAATTTTGAGCCGCCATTTTCAAAATGGCCGCCATATACCAAAATATTTGAAAATGTTAAAATCTCTACAACATATGATTTCTGGGGTAATTGGAGGGTCCACAGTTCATTTTTAGCATCAGTATTTCCTTCCAATCTATTTTGAAATGTTTCAAAATGGCCGCCATTCAAGAAAATGGCGGTCAAAAATCAAGTCCGTCGGATTTCAACCAAACTTAGTTTATAGGGTTTTTTGAGGATCCTGAGTGCATATCTGGCATTAAAAACCATTTCTGACATGGGGAGGTGTTCGGAGACATTTGTGTTGGCATCCCAACACAGTTATAGCTCGTTATTGTTCTTTTTCTTACCGATTTTGTGCACGCAATTTCTCTAAAACGGCTTGATAGATTTTCATGAAACTCTCAGGAAAGTTGTAAAATAGGATTGTCTAGTAATATTTTTTTTTTTTGGTTTTGCAAAAATCACTTCCGGTCGCAAGTTACCGCTGAATTTCCGTTTTTCAAATGACATTTTGTCCGGGCGTTTTCTCATAAACGGTTAAAGATTGAGACTTCAAACTTTCTGGGATAAGAGAATGTGACTTGTAGCTATGCAATGGGGTATTATCATTGCCATCCGTCACTTCCGGACGTCACCGGAAGTGAACAAAAGAAACGTCAAATTTCAAACTAATGCTTTTGAAACAAAAATTGCATAGATTAATTAGATATTTTTCGGCGTTTCAGAAAATGTTAGACTTACTGGAAGTTTAAACAGGAACTTCCGGATTTTAGAGAAAAACTTCGAAAAAATGGTCTTTCTTTGTCCTCTTATATCTCGTTTATTTATCAAACTTTTCATATGATATTTACAGATCTTTATGACATCATCCATCTTAAAAGAACACTTTAACACTATTTCAAAATTTACTTCCGGTCACAAGATATGGCCGAATTTCTGATTTTCAAATGATATTTTGTCCGGGCGTTTACTGATAAACGGTTAACGATTGAGTCTTCAAACTTTCAGGGATGATAGATTATGACTTGTGGCTGTGCAATAGGGTATTATCATTGCCATCCGTCGCTTCCGGCCGTCACCGGAAGTGAACAAAAGAAACGTCAAATTTCAAACTAATGCTTTTGAAACAAAACTTGCATAGATTAATTAGGTCTCTTTCGGCGTTTCAGAAAATCTTAGACTTACCGGAAGTTTAATCAGCAACTTCCGGTTTTTAGAGAAAAACTTCAAAAAATTGGTCTTTTTTTGTCCTCGTATATCTCGCTTAGTTATCGACATTTTTAATACGATGTTTCAAGATATTATTGACATTAGCTATCTCTGTAGAACTCTTTCATACTATTTCAAAATTCTCTTCCGGTCGCAAGTTACGGCCGAATTTTCGTTTTTCAAATAACATTTCGTTCGGGCGTTTTCTCCTAAACTATTAACGATTGAGTCTTTATACTTTCAGGAATGATAGATAGTGACCTGTAGCTTTGTAATAAAGGTTTATCATAGCTATCCGTCACTTCCGGCCGTCACCGAAAGTGAACAAAAGAAACGTCAAATTTCAGAGTTATGCTTTTGAAACAAAACTTGCATAGGTTCATTGGGTCTCTTTCAGAGTTTCAGAAAATGTTAGACTTACCGGAAGTTTAACCTACAACTTCCGGTTTTTAGAGGAACCCTTCGAAAAAATAGTCTTTCTTTGTTCTCATATATCTCGCTTATCTATCAACTTTTTAATACGATGTTTACAGATATTATTGACATTATCCATCTCTGGGATACCCTTTTAATACTATTTCAAAATTCACTTCCGGTCGCGAGTTAGGGTCGAATTTCCGTTTTTCAAATGACATTTTGGTTGGCCGTTTTTTCATAAACGGTTAATAATAGAGTCTTTCAACTTTCAGGATATGATTGGTGGTGACTTGTAGCTTTCTAAAAAGATTTATGATTGTCATCCGTCACTTCCGGCCGCCACCGAAAGTGAACGAAAGAAACGTCAAATAAATTTACACTTTTCAAACAAAATGTGTGCTTGAAATAATGAAGTGTCTTTTGGAGTTTCAGAAAATGTTACAGTTACCGGAAGTTTAAACAACAACTTCCGGTTTTTAGAGAAAAACTTCGAAAAAGTGTTCTTTCTTTGCTATCATATCTCTCGCTTATAAATGAAGTGTTTGTTATGATTTTCACATATACAATTGACATTATCCATCTTCAGAGTTTAGTGAATTATTTGGGTTTTTTTTTTTCAAAAGTCACTTCCGTTCGTTAATATCTACGATTTCCGTTGTTTGTTTTTTTTCTCCAGGCGTTTTCTAATGAATAATCAAAGATTGAGTCTTGAAATTTTCAGGACAGTTAAATGGTGACATGTAGATGTGAAATACGTGTTTCAATTTTCCTGCCTTCACTTCCGTTATCCACCGGAAGTACCTTAAAAATATATAATTTTTCATTTTTTTAAAAAACATTCTAATGCTCATAACATTATTTAATAGAGTGTAATGCCATACCATTTCCACCGGAAGTTGGTTGTTCGAAACCGGAAGTTGTCCCAAAACATTTTTCACCGAAATATATAGTGTGGGTTCCTACACGGTAAGTGTGGAATTTTGAATCGTTTTATGGACTCCCAAGATACTCGAAAGTGAATAAAACAAAACCGAAATTGTTTGTAGTTGATACCTCACGTCTTACATGTATATGTTTATCACTGTTTTTTTAAAAAAAAAAAAATATGTGTTTATTCCATTCATGTATAGTCGTTCCTCAATAATTGAATTCTCCCAGTCAAGATCCTATATCGTCAGAAATTGGACGGAAGACCTATTCGTTGCTCGCAACGAGATCACGGAAGACCTTCTATTGATTCTACTGTTTATTATTATGTTCCCCAAACAAAGTTTGGGAACATATTGTTTTTACTCTGTTTTTTATTATTATTAAGGTCTTCCGTTTCCAACGGAAGACCTTATAGTGATTCTACTGTTTATTAAGGTCTTCCGTTCTTCACGGAAGACCTTATAGTGATTCTACTGTTTCTTATTATTAAGGTCTTCCGTTCCAGACGGAAGACCTTATAGTGATTCTACTGTTTATTAAGGTATTCCTTCCAGACGGAAGACCTTATAGTGATTCTACTCTTTATTAAGGTCTTCCGTTCCAGACGGAAGACCTTATAGTGATTCTACTGTTTATTTATTATTATTATTATTTTTTCCCCCTTTTTTTGTCGGCACGATTTCTCAGAGATGGCTTGATGGATTTTCTTGAAATTTTCAGGGATGATACAGAATGAAAATACCCCCAGGCTTTTTTTTCAATTTTTCAAAATTCACTTCCGGTCGTTAGATATGTCCAATTTCCGTTTTTTTAGAAGAGATTTTGTCCATCATTTTTCTCAGAAACGGTAGAAGATAGAGTCACCAAATTTTCAGAGTTGATAGATCTCACTTTGTAGGCGTGCAGTTGGGGGTTCAAAATGTCGGCCGTCACTTCCGGTCATCACCGGAAGTGATAAGAAGAATCGAAAAATTAAAGTTGTAGTTGTTGAATCGAAACCTATACCACTTTATCAGGTATCTTTTGGAGTATTGAAAACCGTTGACCCCACCGGAAGTGGAAACGTCGACTTCCGGTAATTAAGGAAAAACTTTTCAAATTCTCCTTTTTCAATGCCTTAAATCTCGTTTACAAAACAAGTGTTTGACTTGTATTTAACATATATTGTAGACACTATAAATGTCTAGAGTAACGTCAAATATTTGTCGAAAATTCACTTCCGGTCATGAGATAGAGGGTGGACAAATTCAAACTTTGCTTTTTCAGTTTCTCAATAACGAAAATATATAGACGCTTGAAACTTGTTGGGTTGATCAACTAGCATTAGGCCATTGTGCACATACTTTCAATTTTTTCGTCCGTCACTTCCGCTCTATACCGGAAGTATTTGAAAAAAATGACGATTTTCCGATTTCTTCGAGTGATTTCTCAGAGATGGCTGGATAGATTTTCTTGAAATTTTCAGGAATAATGTCTGATGAAATGACATTCCTGTGGTTATTTTTGTTTTTCCAAAATTCACTTCCGGTCGAAAAATATGGCCGATTTTCTGTTTCTCAAACGAGATTTTGTCCAGCATTTTTCTTGGAAAGGGTAAAAGATAGGTTCATCAAATATTCAGGGATGATCAATCTCTGTTTGTAAGCATGCAATAGGGTGTTGAGCATGTCGACCGTCACTTCCTGTCGTCACCGGAAGTGATTGAAATAATCGTAAATTTCAAACTTTTTCTTTTAAATTGAAACTTATACTACTTTATTAAGTCTCTTTCAAAATGTCAAAAGAATATTGACCCCGTCGGTAGTCAAAACGACTACTTCCGCTTTCTTGATAAAATACTTTTTTTACTTTTTGTCTCTTTGTCCCCACAAATCTCGCTTAAATTTGAAGTGTTTGATATGATTTTAACATGTCTTAAGAATAATATCAACTCCTAGAGTTTTGACTATTTTGTTTTTCAAAATTGACTTCCGGTCGGTAGTTACCTACTACTTTTTCTTTCTTTAGTCTACTTCTTTTTGTTGAGAACTCTTTCAAATAGAGACGTGAAATTTTCAGGGAATATAGACAGTAAAGAGTCACTGTCATTTATAGGAAAACGCATCTGAATAGTACTTCCGGTCGTCACCGGAAGTTACAAGAAATGAGTAAAAAATTCGATAATACATTCCTCATTTATTGTTGCAGTACATTCTCTGATATATTTGAATGGTTTTCGTAGGATCAGAAAAGTCTTTACCGTAAGTGAACTAACGGAAGACCTACTCATTACTAGTAATGAGTGTCTACTTATTATTAAGGTCTTCCGTTTCCAACGGAAGACCTTCTAGTGATTCTACTGTTTATTAAGGTCTTCCGTCTCCTGCGGAAGACCTTACTATTATTGTTCGCGTTCTTCTTCTTCATTATTATTATTAAGGTCTTCCGTCTCCTGCGGAAGACCTTACTATTATTGTTCGCGTTCTTCTTCTTCATTAAGGTCTTCCGTCTCCTGCAGAAGACCTTACTATTATTGTTCGCGTTCTTCTTCTTCATTATTAAGGTCTTCCGTCTCCTGCGGAAGACCTTACTATTATTGTTCGCGTTCTTCTTCTTCATTAAGGTCTTCCGTCTCCTGCGGAAGACCTTACTATTATTGTTCGCGTTCTTCTTCTTCATTATTATTATTATTATTTTCCTTGGTAGTACACGCGTTTTTCTCAGCCATTTCTCGATCGATTTTCACGAAATTTTCAGGAAAGATGTCTTTTGGTGACGAGACTTTGCTTGCAAAATTTCGTGCTTGACGTCACTTCCGGTCAGGAGTTATCTCTCTTTTAGTGACTTTTTGAAGGGCCTTGTTGTCCACACATCTCCTCCGTTAGTTTTGAAGCTAGAGTCTTGAAATTTCTACACAAGATAGAGTAAACATTTTAGAAGATTTGTGGGGGATTCGATTTTACCGGAGGCGATTTGCCTAAACGCTCGCCTGGACCTGAAAAAATGGATGCCAAAATTTTTCGCTGATTTCGGCGATTTTTGACCTTTGATCTCCAATATCTTTTTTCTTGCAAATATTTTGTTAAGACATGTAGAACAAAAGTTGTGCACATTTACGAGATCTTTTCGAAAATATCAAGATTTAGGGGCTAGCCCCTTAAATTAGGGATCTAGAAGGGCTCAAAGTCTAGATCAAATATCTCAAAAATCGTTAATATTTTGGTATAAGTCAAAGAACAAAAAATGTTCATCTCAACAATCCAAATCTATTCATATAAAAATTTAGGTCATATGTTACGTAATAAGGGATTTTAAGGGCCAAAACCATAAATTTTTTACCCCTTGTATCTCGAAAACGACAAATATTTTGAAAAGCAATAAAGAACAAAAGTTGTTCAGAATGATGATCTGAACAATATGCATATTTCGTTTTTACCCTATGTGGCCCCGTTAGGGAGCTACAGTTTGGCCCCTAAAAATTACTTCTAGAAATAACTCGAGAACGGTAAAGAATTTCTAAATACTTGTTGAGCAAAAAATGTTTGAAATGTCATGACCTTTCTTACGATATCAAGAAAAAGGGGCTGACCCTTTAAATTAGGGGCCCAGAAGGGTCCAAAGGTTTATGAGAATATCTCAGAAACTATTAATATTTTGTAATAAGTCATTGAAGCGGAAATGTTCATCTAAACGAGCTTGTTCTTATCAAATCAAAAAGTAGGTCATATGTTACGTAATAAGGGATGCATTATTGAACAAAAGTTGTTCAGAATGATAATCTATGAGGCGTCAATTATTTATGATTTTGGCCCTATGTACATTTCGTTTTTTCCCTATGTGGCCCCGTTAGGGAGCTACAGTTTGGCCCCTAAATATTTCTTGTAGAGATAACTCGAGAACGGTAAAGAATTTCTAAATACTTGTTGAGCAAAAACTGTTTAAAATGACAAGGCCTTTCTTACGATATCAAGCAAAACGGGCTGGCCCTTTAAATTAGGGGTTCAGAAGGGTCCAAATGTTTTTGAGAATATCTCAGAAACTATTAATATTTTATAATAAGTTGTAGAAGCGGAAATGTTCATCTCAACGAGCTTGATCTTATCAAATCAAAAAGTAGGTCATATGTTACGTAATTAGAGATTTTAAGGGCCAAAATCGTAAATATTTGACGCCTCATATCTTTAAAACGACATATTTTTTGAAAAGCATTATTGAACAAAAGTTGTTCAATGTGTCATAACCTATCGATCAATATCAAAAAATAGGTCTGTGGGCCTCATGGCTCGCCTGTAGAGTCGATTTTTGTCGATATCAGTCGATTTCAAAAACTTGTAACTGGTAAATATTTTGTAAGGACATATTGAACAAAAGTTGTTCAGTTTATCGAGATCTATCGATTGATATCAAGAAATAGGCCTATGGTCCTAATGACTCGCCTGTAGAGTCGATTTTTTGTCGATATCGGTCGATCTCAATAACTTTTTACAGGTAAATATTTTGTAAAGACATATAGAACTAAAGTTGTTGAGTCTATAGAGGGCTAACAAATGACATCAAGAAATAGGCCCGCGGGCCTTATGGCTCGCCTGGAGAGTAGAATTTCAAACGAATTTCACCGCAACTTTGCTTCAGAAGCTTATGATATGAAAAATTGATTATAGCTAAAGTGTCTTAAAGTCGGAAACTAAATTGGGACTCATTTGTCTTCTTTTTTTTTTTTTTTTAACTCCGAGTGCATCAACAAATCGGACGGAAGACCTACTCGTTGCTCGCAACGAGATCATGTCTAGTTATTATTATTATTATTTTCCTTGGTAGTACACGCGTTTTTCTCAGCCATTTCTCGATCGATTTTCACGAAATTTTCAGGAAAGATGTATTTTGGTGACGAGACTTTGCTTGCAAAATGTCGTGCTTGACGTCACTTCCGGTCAGGAGTTATCTCTCTTTTAGTGACTTTTTGAAGGGCCTTGTTGTCCACGCATCTCCTCCGTTAGTTTTGAAGCTAGAGTCTTGAAATTTCTACACAAGATAGAGTAAACATTTTAGAAGATTTGTGGGGGATTCGATTTTACCGGAGGCGATTTGCCTAAAGGCTCGCCTGGACCTGAAAAAATGGATGCCAAAATTTTTCGCTGATTTCGGCGATTTTTGACCTTTGATCTTCAATATCTTTTTTCTTGCAAATATTTTGTTAAGACATGTAGAACAAAAGTTGTGCATATTTACGAGATCTTTTCGAAAATATCAAGATTTAGGGGCTAGCCCCTTAAATTAGGGATCTAGAAGGGCTCAAAGTCTACATCAAATATCTCAAAAATCGTTAATATTTTGGTATAAGTCAAAGAACAAAAAATGTTCATCTCAACAATCCAAATCTATTCATATAAAAATTTAGGTCATATGTTACGTAATAAGGGATTTTAAGGGCCAAAACCATAAAAATTTTACCCCTTGTATCTCGAAAACGACAAATATTTTGAAAAGCAATAAAGAACAAAAGTTGTTCAGAATGATGATCTGAACAATATGCATATTTCGTTTTTACCCTATGTGGCCCCGTTAGGGAGCTACAGTTTGGCCCCTAAAAATTACTTCTAGAAATAACTCGAGAACGGTAAAGAATTTCTAAATACTTGTTGAACAAAAACTGTTTGAAATGTCATGACCTTTCTTACGATATCAAGCAAAAGGGGCTGACCCTTTAAATTAGGGGCCCAGAAGGGTCCAAAGGTTTATGAGAATATCTCAGAAACTATTAATATTTTGTAATAAGTCATTGAAGCGGAAATGTTCATCTAAACGAGCTTGTTCTTATCAAATCAAAAAGTAGGTCATATGTTACGTAATAAGGGATTTTAAGGGCCAAAATCATAAATAATTGACGCCTCATATCTTGAAAACGACAAATATTTTGAAAAGCATTATTGAACAAAAGTTGTTCAGAATGATAATCTAAACAATATGTACATTTCGTTTTTTCCCTATGTGGCCCCGTTAGGGAGCTACAGTTTGGCCCCTAAATATTTCTTGTAGAGATAACTCGAGAACGGTAAAGAATTTCTAAATACTTGTTGAGCAAAAAATGTTTAAAATGACAAGGCCTTTCATACGATATCAAGCAAAACGGGCTGGCCCTTTAAATTAGGGGTTCAGAAGGGTCCAAATGTTTTTGAGAATATCTCAGAAACTATTAATATTTTATAATAAGTTGTAGAAGCGGAAATGTTCATCTCAACGAGCTTGATCTTATCAAATCAAAAAGTAGGTTATATGTTACGTAATTAGAGATTTTAAGGGCCAAAATCGTAAATATTTGACGACTCATATCTTTAAAACGACATGTTTTTTGAAAAGCATTATTGAACAAAAGTTGTTCAATGTGTCATAACCTATCGATCAATATCAAAAAATGGGTCTGTGGGCCTCATGGCTCGCCTGTAGAGTCGATTTTTGTCGATATCAGTCGATTTCAAAAACTTGTAACTGGTAAATATTTTGTAAGGACATATTGAACAAAAGTTGTTCAGTTTATCGAGATCTATCGATTGATATCAAGAAATAGGCCTATGGTCCTAATGGCTCGCCTGTACAGTCGATTTTTTGTCGATATCGGTCGATCTCAATAACTTTTTACAGGTAAATATTTTGTAAAGACATATAGAACTAAAGTTGTTGAGTCTATAGAGGGCTAACAAATGACATCAAGAAATAGGCCCGCGGGCCTTATGGCTCGCCTGGAGAGTCGAATTTCAAACGAATTTCACCGCAACTTTGCTTCAGAAGCTTATGATATGAAAAATTGATTATATCTAAAGTGTCTTAAAGTCGGAAACTAAATTGGGACTCATTTGTCTTCTTCTTTTTTTTTTTTAACTCCGAGTGCATCAACAAATCGGACGGAAGACCTACTCGTTGCTCGCAACGAGATCGTGTCTAGTTATTATTATTATTATTTTCCTTGGTAGTACACGCGTTTTTCTCAGCCATTTCTCGATCGATTTTCACGAAATTTTCAGGAAAGATGTCTTTTGGTGACGAGACTTTGCTTGCAAAATTTCGTGCTTGACGTCACTTCCGGTCAGGAGTTATCTCTCTTTTAGTGACTTTTTGAAGGGCCTTGTTGTCCACGCATCTCCTCCGTTAGTTTTGAAGCTAGAGTCTTGAAATTTCTACACAAGATAGAGTAAACATTTTAGAAGATTTGTGGGGGATTCGATTTTACCGGAGGCGATTTGCCTAAACGCTCGCCTGGACCTGAAAAAATGGATGCTAAAATTTTTCGCCGATTTCGGCGATTTTTGACCTTTGATCTCCAATATCTTTTTTCTTGCAAATATTTTGTTAAGACATGTAGAACAAAAGTTGTGCACATTTACGAGATCTTTTCGAAAATATCAAGATTTAGGGGCTAGCCCCCTAAATTAGGGATCTAGAAGGGCTCAAAGTCTAGATCAAATATCTCAAAAATCGTTAATATTTTGGTATAAGTCGAAGAACAAAAAATGTTCATCTCAACAATCCAAATCTATTCATATAAAAATTTAGGTCATATGTTACGTAATAAGGGATTTTAAGGGCCAAAACCATAAATTTTTTACCCCTTGTATCTCGAAAACGACAAATATTTTGAAAAGCAATAAAGAACAAAAGTTGTTCAGAATGATGATCTGAACAATATGCATATTTCGTTTTTACCCTATGTGGCCCCGTTAGGGAGCTACAGTTTGGCCCCTAAAAATTACTTCTAGAAATAACTCGAGAACGGTAAAGAATTTCTAAATACTTGTTGAACAAAAAATGTTTGAAATGTCATGACCTTTCTTACGATATCAAGCAAAAGGGGCTGACCCTTTAAATTAGGGGCCCAGAAGGGTCCAAAGGTTTATGAGAATATCTCAGAAACTATTAATATTTTGTAATAAGTCATTGAAGCGGAAATGTTCATCTAAACGAGCTTGTTCTTATCAAATCAAAAAGTAGGTCATATGTTACGTAAAAAGGGATTTTAAGGGCCAAAATCATAAATAATTCACGCCTCATATCTTGAAAACGACAAATATTTTGAAAAGCATTATTGAACAAAAGTTGTTCAGAATGATAATCTAAACAATATGTACATTTCGTTTTTTCCCTATGTGGCCCCGTTAGGGAGCTACAGTTTGGCCCCTAAATATTTCTTGTAGAGATAACTCGAGAACGGTAAAGAATTTCTAAATACTTGTTGAGCAAAAAATGTTTCAAATGACAAGGCCTTTCTTACGATATCAAGCAAAACGGGCTGGCCCTTTAAATTAGGGGTTCAGAAGGGTCCAAATGTTTTTGAGAATATCTCAGAAACTATTAATATTTTATAATAAGTTGTAGAAGCGGAAATGTTCATCTCAACGAGCTTGATCTTATCAAATCAAAAAGTAGGTCATATGTTACGTAATTAGAGATTTTAAGGGCCAAAATCGTAAATATTTGACGCCTCATATCTTTAAAACGACATATTTTTTGAAAAGCATTATTGAACAAAAGTTGTTCAATGTGTCATAACCTATCGATCAACATCAAGAAATGGGTCTGTGGGCCTCATGGCTCGCCTGTAGAGTCGATTTTTGTCGATATCAGTCGATTTCAAAAACTTGTAACTGGTAAATATTTTGTAAGGACATATTGAACAAAAGTTGTTCAGTTTATCGAGATCTATCGATTGATATCAAGAAATAGGCCTATGGTCCTAATGGCTCGCCTGTAGAGTCGATTTTTTGTCGATATCGGTCGATCTCAATAACTTTTTACAGGTAAATATTTTGTAAAGACATATAGAACTAAAGTTGTTGAGTCTATAGAGGGCTAACAAATGACATCAAGAAATAGGCCCGCGGGCCTTATGGCTCGCCTGGAGAGTCGAATTTCAAACGAATTTCACCGCAACTTTGCTTCAGAAGCTTATGATATGAAAAATTGATTATATCTAAAGTGTCTTAAAGTCGGAAACTAAATTGGGACTCATTTGTCTTTTTTTTTTTTTTTAACTCCGAGTGCATCAACAAATCGGACGGAAGACCTACTCGTTGCTCGCAACGAGATCGTGTCTAGTTATTATTATTATTATTTTCCTTGGTAGTACACGCGTTTTTCTCAGCCATTTCTCGATCGATTTTCACGAAATTTTCAGGAAAGATGTCTTTTGGTGACGAGAGTTTGCTTGCAAAATTTCGTGCTTGACGTCACTTCCGGTCAGGAGTTATCTCTCTTTTAGTGACTT
The DNA here is from genome assembly GCF_947568905.1 of Ostrea edulis. Classification (NCBI taxonomy): domain Eukaryota; kingdom Metazoa; phylum Mollusca; class Bivalvia; order Ostreida; family Ostreidae; genus Ostrea; species Ostrea edulis. Next base: position 45,510,045 of record NC_079167.1, read on the forward strand.
TTTGAAGGGCCTTGTTGTCCACACATCTCCTCCGTCAGTTTTGAAGCTAGAGTCTTGAAATTTCTACACAAGATAGAGTAAACATTTTAGAAGATTTGTGGGGGATTCGATTTTACCGGAGGCGATTTGCCTAAACGCTCGCCTGGACCTGAAAAAATGGATGCCAAAATTTTTCGCCGATTTCGGCGATTTTTGACCTTTGATCTCCAATATCTTTTTTCTTGCAAATATTTTGTTAAGAGGCTGTCTACGATAGAACTATGCAAAACCAAAAAAATATTATGGAAGGTGTTGTCAAATTTTCAGACCTTTTTATGATATTTCAGAAGTATTTTACTAGTTATATCATATTTTGTGGCAAAATCGATGAGTACCTCCCGAACTAACACCTAATGGGCCGTTCTATTTTTAGCACAATATACACATCAAATTCACGCAAAAATGGTGTATTTTCAGCTAGTCATTAGAATATCAAAAGCAGAATAATCACATATAATTTCAGTTCCGCATAGTCTATTTGAACGGTACCTTTGAATTGGTGAACATAACTTTAAAATTCATTTTCCAGATTTAAGTCGTATAGTGTTTGAACTAGTAAGATTATGTAACTTTCAAATCAAATGCTATTTTTAGTGAGTCATAAAACCCCAAGAAACGCTTATTTATATTGTATTTATTTTTTTATTTGAAATAAATATATAAGAATTGTCAAAACTAGGGTGATCCCTACCAGTTTTGATAGGTATATATATAAATGGTAAATGAAAAGAAGTGAAAGTAAAAGAAAATTGTGTTTCCATCTAAAATCTATCATTAAAAAAGTAAATTTAAAAAAAATGAAATAAAATACATACCTACCTACCATATTTTTCAAGGGAGTGTAACCAGAACCACACATTATTTTATCTGGTCTCAGGCCTCAGCCTGTCTATACATCTGTGCATTAACAGTTTTCATGACTTTTTTGGCAATGTGTCTGCAACTATTGATTTGAAAATTTATACACCTGCATTTTTATCAATGGGTTACAAGTCAAGTTACTTTTTGTGCTAAAGTTTTTGACCTTGTGACCTTAAATTTGGAATTTGACCCAAATTTTAAAACTGGGTGAATGATAGGCTGTCATATTTCATATTAACAATCCTTGTGACAAGACCTCTTTTCAAATCAAAATTTTGGACCTTGTTTATAGTTTTTTGTTGCCATTAGTGTTTCACATCTTGTGTTACTTTCAGTTTTATGTTTCAGGCAAGCCATGTTTAGGCAACTTAACACCTTGGTTAGACAACTCACCCCATGTTTAGACAACTTGACCCATGAAATATTGTTTTTTATGAGAACACTAGAAAAAGAAACACCATCTATAAATCAATTAATTATCAAATTAAAAATTTTATTAGATCACAAAGAGTATATCAGTGCATACTCATTTGAAAAAGAAAATTCTCACAATAAAATGAAAATCTTTATCTCGGTCTCTAAATTCAAATTTAATGATTAAAAGAGATGCATATTATTGTGTAATAAAAACAGTGAACAAATTGCAAGGAGGATTTTAATACCAAAGGGTGAGCTGCTGAAATTGTAATTTATGGTTAAACGTAGCCATAAAACCTCTAAATATTATAATAACTTTTCTGGTTATTTAACGTTCAAAACACATGTGATGCTAATATGTCTGGGTTTTCTATATGACCGGGGGGGGGGGGGGGTCCTGACAATAGGCAAACTCATGCAATAATAAGAATTGTTTTGTTATTTTGCAGATGTTTCTGAAGTAAGACAGTCATACCCCTGCTTTCCAAGGAACCAAACAATTACTTTCCTTGTATTGACGTGGTGAAAAATGGGGAGGGTCCAGAAAATGACAAAGACCTCCAGAATGTCATCAGTGATATTGTTGCAATTGAATGTAACCAATTATTATCCAATATATATTATCTATGACTGAACTCATAAGTGGTTAAGGAAAACTGTTTTAATTTTTTAGTCACTGCTTGGAGGTTATTTTACATCTCTCAGGATTTTCTAGATGTCAGATTTCCTAAAACTCACACTTGTGCTTTAATTTTTTATTATTTTTTTTTGGTATAAATGTACAGAAAAATTGAATGTTCTTCTATGGGATAGTTTTGCCAATAGTTTCAGTTGAAAGTTACAACAAAAAAGAAGAAGAAAAAGAAAAAAAAAAAAAAGAATTGCAATGATTAAATCTCTATGTTTATAATGAATGTGTCTTTCATGATCTTGTATGTGATGTTCATGAATTTTTTTTACATTACCTGACTTACAGTGTAATATCCCACCCCCCCCCCCACCCCCCCCCCCACCCCCCCACCCCCCCATCCTTTATGGCTTTACTTACAATAAAACTACATATGCAGAGTGAATTTAAAACATGAGAGATATATCATATGTTGTAATTGCCTGCTGAATTTGATAGAAAGCAAAAACGCTTTGAATACACGATTCTTGTACATGGCTACAATAAATGTACTATTTATTGGTGGAAGGTAATGGTGGAAGATGTTTTCAAAATAACCCCTCTCCCTCCAATATTGGGTCAAAGTACAACAAACAATAATTTTTACCCTTCATTAATGCTTATGCATGACATGTGCAATGATATTATTACGTTATCTGAAGATTTTAACTCTACAAAACCGACATTATCACCCCCCCCCCTTTTTTTTTCTCTTGCATACCCCCCCCCCCCCCCAATATACCACTAAATTTCATTTGCAACCAAATTCCCTTTAACATGTATTAGAAATTGATAGGTTCTACACATGTATCAAATATGATGTCTATTGAAGCGTTACTTGGGCAACTATACCTGTTTCAGTGCAAATAGGTGAAATTAGGTAAAATTTCAGCATTTCCTTCATTTTGAAATTTTGATATTTTATTGCACTGTGTATTAAATTTTGATTGCTTATGTGTTATTAATTCCTATTTGTCTCTGCAATATCATGAAATAGGTATCATTAAATTGCAAGACATGGGTTTTGCAATAAACCAAAAAGAAAGTACATTGTCTGATTTTTTTCAATAGATCTAAATATAGAAATGGGGGAAAACCAAGTGTCTCTCGTTTCCATGGTTACCGATCGAGTGGAATGAAAATAATTATTTTTACGTTCAAGTTATGTTATCTAAAGGATATATACCAAGTTTCATGAAATTCTGACACATGTCCATCAATAGCCATTTGCATGGTTCTATCGTAGACAGCCTCTTAAGTCATTTTAAAGCATTTCTTGAATAGATGGTAACTATTTTGTGTAATCAAATCCTCATGCACCTCTAACTTGACATTCCTTAAACTTTGTACAGTTGTTATGAACACATTGAAGATGTGCATGCGTCTTTTTGAAAATGATTAGACTTGTTTTTTTTTAAATTACGTGTACTTGAACTTGTTATTTTTTATGCATTTCTTGAATAGATGGTACCTATTTTGTGTGATCAACTCGTGCACATCTAAATTGATATTCCTCAAACTTTGTACAGTAGTTATGAACACATTGAAGATGTGCATGTGTCTTTTTGAAAGTGATCAGACTTTTTTCAAAAAAATTACATTTAGTTGAACTTTGTCATTTTTTTTAAAGCATTTCCTGAATAGTTGGTACCTATTTTTTGTAATCAACTCCTCTTACAGCATTTATTTGACATTCTTCAGACCTTGAACAGCTGTTATGGAAGCATTGTAAATGTGCATGTGTCTTTTCGGAAGTGATCAGGCATCCTTTGAAAAATTTACATGTGCATGGTGAAGTTGAACTTAACCAACTCAGCTTTTACTTAACATTTTTCAAACCCTGTACATTACAGATGTTATAAAAACATTGAAGATATACATGTAACATTTTAAAAATGCTTCTCTTTTTTTCCCCTTTTTTTGTTGAAAAATTCTACCTTTAATTTGTCATTTTTCCAGTATGTTTCTACTGTTGTTCCTATGATAGATAACATATTTTACAAGAACCTGGTCATTTCTGTTTTTGAATCTCTCTTTTTTTTTATTAGTATTTTTGAATATGTTAATTACTTGATATGTCATTGTTCTTGAAATTATATTAATTGAATTATTATTGTGTTTTTGTTTTGTAATATGACAGTTTATATAGGATCCCTTAATTTCGAGCAGACAGTGCCAGAATTGTGCCGCAAGTTTGCCGCAAACTGTGTGCCAGAAGTGTGCAGCAAGAGTGTGCCGCAAGTTTGCCGCAAACTGTGTGCCAGAGGAAAAATTTGCATACGAAAAGTATACTTGCGGCAAATATGCCGCACACTGTGCCAGAAGTGTGCAGCAAGTGTGTGCAGCAACTGTGCCACAAACTGTGTGCCAGAGGAAAAATTTGCATACGAAAAGTATACTTGCGGCAAATGTGCCGCAACTAGTTGCAGCAAACTTGCCGCAAATGCGTTGCAAATTTGCAGCAACTGTTTGCCAGAGGGCTTATATTTTGGTAAGGGTGCACAAATGTAGACGTGCTTAGCGCACAGGGCCGTAGCAATGAGGGTTCTTTAACGTGCCAACACCTGCCGCAACACAGGATATCTGTTTCTATTAAAGGTTATTTCGGAAAGACCCATGATTCTCACTTTTAAATGCCGAGTTTTTGGCAAAGGAGCAATCACTACCTATGTTTTGTCTTAGGTTTGATGCGACAATGGCAGGAGCGGGGCTCGAACTCGCGACCTCCCGCCCACCGTGGCAAACCAAGCGATATATCACTGAGCAACCAGGTCCATGCAGAATTAGTTATTTTTAAAAATACGTAGCTATCAGTGGCGAATCCACCCCATCCCCCCAACATGATCTTTTTTGCAGAAAAGTATGCACATTTTATTTAGTCAGAATTCAGTAGATTCGGGGGACTTCGGCCCTTGGGTCCCCACCAATTGTTAACATAGAGTTTGGTTTGTTACAACTATTCATTGGATTAATCTTGAGTTGTCGTTTATCGAATTTGGTAATGCGCGAGATTATGAAGAGGTCAAGCTCAGGCGCCACGTTTCGCAGGAATGTACCGTATTTGCTAAATACAATGGCGTACCCCCCCCCTCCCCAATTAATTTATCGCTTTTATGCGCCTAATGTGATCAGCACATTCAAACTAGTCTCGTGTTTAACCACTGGCTGATCTAGATAATTCTGAACGAAATGATGCAGTAAGCTGCTGGATGTCTGGGGTTGTCCTAAGATCCCTAGTGAGTCCAGGGCAAAGTCTTGGTGGTGGAGGGGGGGGGGGGGTGCAGGGGGAGGGCGAAGTCCCCGAAAACAAGTGCGTTCTGACAAAATAAAACGTACATGCATGCTTTTTTCTCGACATTTCTATACAGAATAAACAAAATATCATATTTGTGAAGGGAGGGGGGGGGGGGGGGGGTCGCCTGGCGCAAGATCCATCATTGCTTGCTACATGTATGTTTAACTAGTCCTATATGGAACCGGTTGCGGTAGTTCAGTGATATACCCTTTGGTTCGTAACCGTGAGGTCGCATGTTCGAGTTCTACTCGTGAGAATCACGGGTCTTTTGGATAATGTGACCTTAATAGCAGACATCCCGTGTTGCAACAGGCGTTGACACGTTAAAGAACCCCCACTGCTACGCCACTGTGCGCTGAGCATAGTGAGTCTATTTGTGGTACGGTACCTACAGCTGGTGACGGCTAAATATTAGTGGGACCTAAACTAATGAAATCCTTTGTAACAAATCAAAATAAACAATCCCTCGGATACAATACAAATGAAAGATTTTGCAATGCAAACGAAAAAAAAAATTCTATAATACAAATGGAAAATATAGAATACAATTGGAAAATTATACAATATGAATAGAAAATATAGAATACAAATTTTAAAAAATTGACAATGCAAATGGAAAATACAGAAGAATACAAATGAAAAATTATACCATACAAATGGAAAAGATCAAATATTGCAATGTTTGACATGCCATAGTCAGTGGCGGATTTAGAGGGGGAGGGGGGGGGGCGCACCGGCGCGCGCCCCCCTAAAATTTTCAAATTTAAGGTAAATCGCGGTATCTTGTTTGGGAAAATGTACTAAACAATAAAAGAAGCAATAATTTCTTCCACTCCCGGAGAAATAAATGACAATTTTTTTTTTTTTTTGATTTCTTGAATTACTTTATTGGGAGAACTTATTTTTTTTCCAAAAACCCCTTAAAATTTGGGGCATTTTATTAATTTTACCTTATCAAAATGATAGAAAATAGTACAAATGACTAAATAGGAGAAATATTTCAAGCCCCATAAAATCTGTAAAATCCAGGAGCCCCCTGGACCCACTGCCTCATAAAGTGGCGCCCACCGTAACCGCAATTCCTGGATCCGCCCCTGATAGGTATGGACCTAGGGCTCATGGTTTGAACATACTCGAGTCATTATCATATAAAGAAGCTTCCATAACAAATTTTCAGCCGAGTGATTTAATTGAGAAGGTTTTAAACACCTACTCTGTTTTCACTATTTTTTAATTATCTCCCATTAGAAGGGAGCATATCCCATCGTATGAGCAATTTTGAATCCCCCTCACCCAATGATGCTTAAGGCAGTTTTGAGGGCACAGTGGTTCCGGAGAAACCTGCAGAGAGTCTGTAGACGACAGACAAATTATCACGTCAGGTGAGCTAAAGCACTAAAAATGTTGATCGAGAAGTGTATCGGTATGCCACTCAACCAATGTTTTCGGCTTACTTGATAACACCATACAATCAAAACAGCTTGGCATTTCTTGTAATTGTCAACGGAAGTAAATATACCACGAAGCGTAAAGTTTCGATATATAGTTTCGGTTCTAAAATTAAAACAGGACTTTCCACTTCTATTTATAAATGATATGACTGTCTGTTTCTAAACAAAGACAGGTTAGTGAGATTAGTGTGAAAATGATGTGACAATATTTTAAGATCTGCAATTTTGTGAACGTAAGTAATTTTCATATCACGGGCTTTCTTGCTTCATCAATGAAGCAGCAATTCTTAAACAAAGGATGGATGTCTTGGTCTTTTTATAGCACAGGTGTTTTCATGAAGTTTCATGTTGGAAACGTGGGATTTCCATCCAGAAAATCAATAGAATTCTGTGAAATAATTTCTTCAGCTTAACTAGCTGGGTTATTTGTTGGTTCATACAGTATACGTTCACATCGTGTATATACGTACTTTAAACCGAATGTTTGTTAGTGCTAGTTTGCATTTTGATACTTTCTTTGCATCATATGAAAGTTTACTAGTTGGACTGTAGCCAATATCTCTTGATGGCGGAAAGTTTCTTCGATTTTCATAAAGGGTGTGTATTTTATTCCGCTCGGGGAAATATTTTGAAGTATCAGAAAATTTGATTTTAAACTATGTGTTCACAAATAATGTGATATCTGAAAATTTCAAGGACGATAAGTTTTAAAAGAAATGGCTAGTATCTTCTTTCTGGAAATTCATGCACAGGTGAACAATGAAATAATTGCCAATATAAAATTTTCATGTTCGTTATCAGTGTAAAACTGTCTGCATAATTATTCTGCTTTCCTAGGGTCCCTGCGTTTGATATCCTGGACATGGAAGGATTGACGCATCCCGAGGTTCTGCCCTGTTCTTCAACATCGGACAGTAACTCTTCTACAGAGCAGCTGCAGAATAGTCAACCTGAAAGTGAAAATTCCGGAAATAGTGCGCTGAACCAAGTAAAAAATGACTTGAAATTCAAGATCCAGAAAAAGTACATTCAAAATGGCCAAGGGCCGTTGCAAATTTCCTTTGATCCACCTCCGACTTATGAGGTTTGTTGTTTTCTTTATTTCTATGTATACCGTCATTTTTAAGAATTATGATGCCTCATATTTCGGGAATTTATTTTCCAGTTAACAGAGGAGGAGAAGAAGAAACGGGAAATAAGAAAAATGAGAAACAGAAAATCAGCCAACATAAGTCGTGTAAAGAGGAAAATCAAAGAGGATAGTCTACAGAGGGTATGCTTACCGGTAGACATAGCCTTAAAATATAAGAACAGGACCAACACTACTGATTATCCACCTCTTTTTAAAAGTGCAAAATAAAAGTATTTAACTGCGTGGATTTTGTTTTTTAAAATCTATTTTTAATTCATTTTTCGGACATTGGGAATCGAAATATATATATATATATATATATATATATATATATATATATATATATATATAAAAGACGGAATGCATGCATTTATAGGAAATATTATAAATAGTTTCGTTTTGCACATTAAAAAGGGAGAGGTGGATCAATGGAAGTATAGGTTCAGACGCCAGGTGTCTAATTTTATTTACAGACACTGGACAAGTTTCAATGTTTATTCTTTCTATATTTTTTCTAAAATTTTCGTTTTAAACCATCTTTTTTTTAAATTAGAAAATAATATACCATTAAACCCAGACATGCCTAGTTTCTTTTTACGATTTCAAAATAATATTTATCTTAAGTTTTCGTTTGAAATCATATTTTATCGAAGTAAAAAATAATATACCATTAAACCTAGATATATCTAGTTTTCATTTATGATTTTAAAATAATATTTTAATTTATGCCCCCCTTCAAAGAAGAGGGGCATATTGCTTTGCAACTGTCGGTCGGTCGGTAGACCACATGTTGTCCGCTCAATATTTTGAGAACCATTCACTTGATGGTAATGATATTTCATATGTGGTTGATTATGAGTATAGAAAAGGACCCCTATTGTTTTGCAGGTCAAAAGGTCAAGGGTCAATCTACTCTGGACATAGGAAGACATTGTCCGTTCAATATCTTGAGAACCCTCTGCTTGACAGACATCAAACTTGGTACACTGGTACATCCTAAAGAGTAGATGACCCCTATTGATTTTGAGGTCAAAGGTCAAGGGTCACACTGGACATAGGAATATACTGATCACTCAATGTCTAGATAACCCTTTGTTTGACGGACTTGGTACACTGGTACATCTTCAGGAGAAGATGATCCCTATTGATTTTGAGGTCACATGGTCAAGGGTCAAACTGGACATAGGGATATACTGTCCGCTCAGTATCTTGAGAACCTTTTGCTTGACAGACATCAAACTTGGTACACAGGTACATCTTCAGGAGAAGATGACCGCTAATGATTTTGAAGTCACAAGGTCAAGGGTTAAACTGGACATTAGTAATATATTGTTTCCTATCTTTTATGAATTAATTGCTTGATTGACAGCAAACTTGGTACACTGGTACAGCACATATAAGGAGTAGATGACCCCTATTGATTTTTAGGTCACATGGTCAATCCCCTCTTGACATAGGAAGATATTGTCTGCACAATATTTTTAATTGGTGATACTACTATCAATTAAATGATGCATGTGTATAACCCTTTTCAATTTTGCACCATGGGGGGCATATGTTGTTTATATTCATAGACTTGACCATTGACCACTGAAGTGATAAAAGATTTAAAGCAAACAGTGATAGTAGTTGCCCATTTACTATATTTCAATTTGCATATCTGTTCATGCGCGGATTTGCAAAGTATCTACCATCATGATTTATAAAAAAAAAATATATGAGGTCTTACATTTGTATACTGAGTAATGAGGACAGAACCAGATCACACAATTGTCATAAAATGATCATGTATAAAATGCACTCAAACGAATACATTTACTAGAAACGATTTGTTTGATTCATTTACAATTGACATAAGTGGCGGCAACTGCCGATGATTGATGTTATACTTTCATTCAACTATAGGTTAAGATTCGACGTATCATTGACTCTTTTCCTCTATTTTGTCCCCAAAAAAAACCCTTCTGGACAATGTAAACCTTTGACTATAGTATTATGTGCTACTGCATTATCGTAAACTCATTTACTTTGGTAGCCACTTTCGTTTCGTTCATCATTAGAAATTGACCGAAAAGAAATTGTACAATCCAGTAGGGAAACAGAAGATTATTCCAATCATATTTCCTTTGCTAAATAACACCTCCTTCCAGAAACAGCACATGACGATACAAGTTAGAAATTCACATCCGGCGTCTTTTGTCTCCTAGGTGCATAGTAAATTGCAGTATGGGTCATGTATATATTTCGACCCCCACCCCTTTTGTACTGTTATAATTAATGATCATTGGTCCATAATGTTCTTTATAAGAGGGTTATTTTCTTTTTCTTGTCAAACGTTCGACCTTCCCCTTTGAAAACATAAAATGATGGATTCGTGCATGTCTTTCACATTTAGAACCAAACATTTTTGTGTTGTGTTTATTTTATGCGTGCATGTCAAGAAGTTATCAATGAAATTACGGTAAAAAATTACATACATTTGTGAGTGTAGTTATTAAATGATTTAAGTCATATAAAAATTGGATCAGAAATGGTTTAGAGTATTTGAAATTATTGTGACAATTTTTTAATCGTTATGGTACCTTCGTTCACTGTATTTAAAAAAAAAATTAAATAATTTTTGTGGTAAAAATAGTGATGTTACAAAATCATTTGAACCTGTAATTCATTGTGTTTGCAAACTCATTGGGCACAAAAATATATATCAACCTGAAGAGCCAAAGCAAATGTGTCTTGAAAATGAGATTTTCTGGTCTGCTTTACTGTCGTAAACTTTTCACATTTTCTTCTCTAGAACTATTTGGTAAATTTCAGACCAAGTATTCCTAGGTAAGGACTTCCAGGTTTTTTTATTTGTATTTTTTCAAATGAAGGGTTATTTAGATTATGTAATTTCAAGAACGTTCAAACCACGACCCTGATACCAGGACAGGAACAAAATAGGGAATTAAAGTTTTACAGAGTACGATTTGTTAATCATTTTCATGTACTGTAGCTTGAACTTTGTTAAAACCTGACCCTTAGGGCCACACCGTAATAGACGTTGGATTTTTTAATATGAAAATATTCGATGAAAATTCTTTCAGGATATACAATACTCTGTACATGTATGTACACCGGAATTACAGAAGAATTTTTGGGTGTTTGAGTGGTCTGCCCCTGATTATTGTTTTATATAAACTGCGAATAGCTTGTGTTTTTAAATTCCTGGTGGATAATCAGGAGATGTTCCATTCAGAGATCGACAATAAAAGAGAATCATAGCTTGTTAGAATGGGTTCGAATCCTACTGGAGACTTTTACACAAGTTTTTTTCATCTTTTACTTTGCAAAATCTGGATTTTCAAAGATTCTTTTTTTTTTTTTTTTTTTTTTTTTTTTTTGCTTAAAAAATCAGCATGTAAACCCTATCTTTAGTTTGGTTCAAGGTTTTGGCCCGTTTCAAATTTGGCATGAAGCATCTTTGGGACAAGGGGGACATAAATTGTAAATTTCAGGAATCCTGCACCCCTGGGGCCTTAAGGGTCGGGAAAAATTCAAAAGTCATCTTCTCCACAACCGCACAGGAGTAAGGAAAACTAAATGCACAGGAAGGCCTCTACCAAAATTGTGAATTTCACGACCTCCTTCATGATTCGTCGTGTGTTAACAACAGAACATTTTTAACTTCTTCTTGATAACTACCATTCTAATTCTTTTCAAATTTAGTATGAAGCATCTTTTGGACAAGGGGGACCTAAAATGTAAATTTTTAGGTCTCCTGGACCCCCAGGGCCTTAGGGGCGAGGCAAAAACTGCCAAAAATTGACAAATTTTCAAAAATATTTTCTACTACCACACATGTGCAAGAAAAACTAAATGCATAGTGATGAAGAGTAGGGAGGACTCTACCAAAATTGTAAATTTCATGATCCCTGGGGTAGAGGTTCTGACCACAGGGTGGGGCCAAAACATGGTATTATATAGTGTAAATATGTATTTACATTTGAATACTAGTAATATCTTCTTTAGTGCCATTCATACTAAACTGAAACTAAATAGATATTTAGAAGCAATAGGTAGTCCTTGGGTACCTGTAAAGTGCGAAACGAAACAGACTGTATAACCAAACTCTATTAATTATAATGATATTAGAAATGGTATTTCAGACCCCTGTGAAAGTTACCACGTATAAATTGTATTCGCCTCCCCTTTGATGTAGGCTTTCGGTTTTTAAAACTAAAACAAAGTTTTAAAAGTTGGAAAGGGGGGATGAGTAAGCACAAAGTACATATAAAAAGTTGATTAAATTATAAGTATCATGTGCAATTAGTTTCGGATCCAGAAATTTCAGAAAGGAGGGTTACAGTCTCACAGGTCGGAGGTCTGGGGAAACACATTAAACGAGGGGTGGGGTCGCCGGGGTTGGATCCGTCTTTGGGTATGTCTTCCCCTTGTCTTTGAAATTTCTGCTTCCCTTGTTCATAAGCCTTTTGATTTTACAAAATGCTGACCTCCTCTTGATATTATTGCATAAACTGTTTTCCGTTCCGTTTTCAATTCCCCGTTTTAGCAACACCCCAAATATATAAAGTTATCTTTAGACTTACTGTATATCAATAATAATTTTTAATAATACATGTATATATATATATCTTACCGAATTGCATTCATATGATATGGTATACTATTTAATTTTTTCCGTTATTGAAAGTACTCGCACCTCAGCAAATAGAGATAAAATAAGAGGTTAAATGTCTTCCTGTTTTCAACTTTCTCAAACACCAGCTTCCTTAAACAATGTATGATGCTAACAGATGGACCGCTTAAAATGTATCAGTCATCCCGAAAGACCACATCAACAGGGAAGAGAATTTCATTTATATGAGGGGAACTTTCACAGGGAGCTGAGATTCCATTCTTATTATCATGATTACAGTTTGGTTCTACAATCTGTTTCGTTTCGGTAGGTTTCGTTTCGTTTCGGCAGATTTCATTTCGATTTCGTTTCGCAGTTTACAGGTACTCGGTCGTCCTTTACCATAATTGTAAATTTCATGATCCAAGGGGGTTTGGTTCCAAGGTGGGGCCAAAATTATTATAGTGGTTATTGTCTTTATCATTTGAAAGGCCTCTTTTGCTGATACGGTATAAAAACTAAGTGGAAATAAAGGAAAAGTAGGAAAGGATGTACTAAACTTATGAAATTTGCAACCTTTGGGTTTTGACTCAAGAACAGGTCCACATTAGTCATATTGTGTTAATGTTACATATATTATATCACTATGTAAATTCTTTCATCAGTATAGGCAACTTTCAGGGGCATTTTAGTTTTTTAAAGAACAGATATTGTTTGATACTGTTGCTAGATATTAGAATTAGCTAAGATATGTAGAACAGGAATTTTTTCTACATTTCATAGCCCTTGGCACTAGTGATACTTTTTCAGGTAGCCGATAAGGCCTGTGGGCCTCTTGTTTTTTATCATTACCTTGTGACCATGAACTCGGAGTTATTTTTAGAAAACATAACTAGTTGATATATCCGGAACTATTTTAGGTAGGATTTTCATATTTTGTATATAGATTCTTTATAGCAAGATCTTGTGACACAATGGTGTTTGATGTTTTGACTTTGGAGTTTGGCTTACTTAAAAAAAATCATGATATATTCAACATCTCCTGAGCTATCTAAGTTAGTGCTTTCATATTTAGGTCACCTGAGTCACCTATTGCTGTTGGTCTTCGTCCGTCGTCTTGCGTTACCAATTTTACATTTTGAGCTATTTGAATTGTTACCATTTTAGCTCACCTGAGCTGAAAGTTCAAGTGAGCTATTCTGATCACTTTTTGTCTGGCGTTTGTTCGTTCATCCGTCCCTCTGTCCGTAAACGTCTCACATTTTCATCTTCTCCAGAACCACTGGATCAATTTCAACCTTGGTACAAATCATTCATGGGTAAAGGGGGTTCAAGTTTGTTCAAATGAAGGGCATGCCCCCTTCAAAGGGGAGATAATCACGAAAATGCAAAAATAGGGTGGGGCTCTGACATTTAAAAATATTATCAAGAACCACTGGGTCAGCAAAGTTAAAATTGACATGCCAGCTTTCTGACATAGTGCAGATTCAAGTTTGTTAAAATCACGCCCCTCCCTCCCTGGGGGTAGGGTGGGGCCACAATAGGGGATCAAAGTTTTACATACAAATATATATGGAAAATCTTTGATATTCTTCTTCTCAAGAACCACTGGGCCACAATATGGGATCAAAGTTTTACATGGGAATATATAGGGAAAATCATTAAAAATCCTCTCAAGAACCACTGGGCCAGAAAAGTTTACATTAACATGAAATCTTCTTGACTTAGTGCAGATTACAGTTTGTTAAAATCACGCCCCTCCCTCCCTGGGGGTAGGGTGGTGCCACAATAGGAGATTAAAGTTTTACATGGAAATATAGAGGGACAATCTTTAAAAAATCTTCTAAAGAACCACTGGGCCAGGAAAGTTGAAATGCACATCCCACCAGCAGATTCAAGTTTGTTAAAATTACGCCTATCCCCCCCCCCCCCCCCACACACACACACGGCGATCAAAGTTGTATGTAAATATGTTGGGAAAATCTTTTTTTAAAAAACCACTAGATCAGGAAAGATCATATTCATAGGAAAGCTTTCTGAGAAAGTACAGATTCAAGTTTGCTAAAATGTAGGCTGGGGCCACAATAGGGAATCAAAGTTTTACATGGGAATATATAGGGAAACTTTTTAAAAATCTTCTTTAGAAGAGCAACTAAGCCAGAAAAGTTGAAATTTACATGAAAGCTTCCGGATATCGTGAAAATTCAAGTTTGTAAAAATCATGGCCCCGAAGGTAGGATTGGACCACAATAAGGGATCAAAGTTTTACATACCAGTATATAGGGAAAATCTTTAAATACCTTCTTTCCAAAAGCCACAAGGCGAGAAAAGTGGATTTACATGAAAGATTCCTGATATTTGTGCAATTCATAGTCCCCGGGGGTAGGGGTGGGCCAAAATAGTGGATCAAAGTGTTATATCCTGAAATGTAAGAAAAACCTTTACGAATATCTCTTGAACTATTTAAGATAGGACTTTCATATTTTGTATATACATTTTTTTCGGAAAGACCTCTCATGTGATGCAATGGTGTGCGATCTTTTGACCTTGACGTGGAAGTTTGACCTACTTTTAATAAAAATCTGATCTATTCAATATATCCTAATTTTGTATGTATATTTCTAATGACATGACAGTTATTTTCATATCGTGACCTTTGACCTTGAACTTGGAGTTTGACCTACTTTCAAGAAAACACAACCTATTGAATATATTCAGAGCTATTTCTGGTGGGTCTTTCCTTTTTGTGTATAGAATGTTTATGGCAAGACCTTATTCAAACTCCCCGTCGAAACCTCATTACGTCACCTACGTTTGTGAGCAAACGAACTCTGGCGGAAGTTTGGACCTTATTTTGTGAAGTTTGACCTTGACCTGGGAGTTGGACCAGCTTAAAAAACCCTGAGCTATTCAATATGTCCTGAACTACAATGTATTTAATTAAAGATAGATCTTTGATATTTTGTGTAGGAATTTCTTATGACAATACCTTTTACTTCATACTATAACCTTTGACTTGTAATCTTGAAATTGAACTACTTTTAAGAAAATGTATTTTCATAAGTATTCGATGTATTCCCCCCTTCAAAGAAGAGGGGAATATTGCTTTGGACCTGTCGGTCGGTAGACCACATGTTGTCCGCTCAATATCTTGAGAATCATTCACTTGATCGTAATGTTATTTCATATGTGGGTTAGTTATGAGTAGAAGAGGACCCCTATTGTTTTTCAGTTCCAAAGGTCAAGGATCAATCTGCTCTGGACATAGAAAGACACTGTCCGCTCAATATCTTGAGAACCCTTTGCTTGACAGACATTAAACTTGATACACTGGTTCATCCCAAGGAATAGATGACCCCTATTAATTTTAGGTCATATGGTCAAAGGTCACGGATGAAAACTGGACATAGGAATATGCTGTCCGCTCAATATCTTAAGAACCCTTTGCTTGACAGACATCAAACTTGGTACACTGGTTCATCCCAAGGAATAGATGACCCCTATTAATTTTAGGTCATATGGTCAAAGGTCATGGATCAAAACTGGACATAGGAATGCACTGTCCGCTCAATATCTTATGAACACTTTGCTTGACAGACATCAAACTTGGTACACTAGGACATCTTCAGGAGAAGATGACCCCTATTGATTTTGAGGTCACATGGTCAAATGTCAAGGGTTAATCTGGACATACTAATATATTGTCTCCTATATTTTAAGAATTATTTACTTGATTGACACCAATCTTGGCACTCTGGTACAGCATAAGGAGTAGATAACCTCTACTGATATTTAGGTCACATGGTCAATCCACTCCTGACATAGGAAGATAATGTCTGCACAATGTTTTGAATTGGTGATACTACTATCAATTAAATGATGCATGTGTATAACCCTTTTCAATTTTGCACCATGGGGGTATATATGTTCTACAAACATCTCTTGTTTGTATATAGATTCTCTATGACAAGACGACCCTGTGATACATGTGACTTGATCTACTTTCTTAACAAACCTGACCTAATGAATATCTCCTGAACTATTTAAGGAAAAGCTTTTATATTTGTATATAGATTTTTATGGCAAGACCTTGATTTACTTCAGTATGTGACCTTGTTCTGGAAGTTTGATCTACTTTTAGTAAAATCTGACCTACTCAATATCTCTTCCACTATTTCAGATAGAGTTTTCATATTTTTTTAATTTAGATTTCTTATGGCAAGGTCTTTCCTATCATACCTTGGTCTTATCCTGAACAGCAATATCATTTAGTCATATTGGTGTTGATACATTTCTGTGTTTTGTGAATTCATTTCCAGTTATGTTGTGATCAAAAGTTTTCATGGGATAAAGGTTGATAAAAAAAAGTCTTTTAAAAATCACAACAGCTGAACAATGACAGGACCAAGGTGATTCAGGTGAGCGATGTGGCCCATGGGCCTCTTGATTGAAGTGAAACTTGTTTAGGATAAGAGAAATGTAATTTGTGAAAATGTATTATCTTAGCTCGCTCGCACGTGGGAGAAAAACCAAATGCATGGTTATGATGTTCATAAAGCTCTTTACCAAAATTGTTAAATTCATGGCCTCTTGGTCAGAAGTTCAGTCTCTAGGATGGGGCCAATATGGCCATATATTAAATATATATTAAATCCTAGAAAATCTTCTATCCTCTCAGACATGTGTGAAAAAAAAACTAAATAGATGGTTATAATGTTCATGAAGATCTCTACCTAAATTGTGAAAATCCTGGCCCCTGGGTTAGGGGTTTATATACTTGGGTGAGGCCAATTTAGCTCTCTATTTAAAATGTATTAAATCTGGGGAAATCTTCTTTACTCTCAGACGTAAAACTAAATACATGGTCACTTAATGAGTCAGAGATGTCTGAAATATTCTTTTGTACTTCTGGTGTTAAATGAAAGATGAAACATATTCAGAGGAGAGGATACAGCTGTCTACCAAAATAAGAGATATAATTCATTGGAGGGGGGGGGGATTGAAATGGGAATTGTATGCATATTTAGGAAGATCATAAAACTGTGCACAAAAAACTCCAGAATGAGGATAAAATGCAAATATGAGACTCGCTGACAGGTCTATGTATGGGCTATGGCACTCAGATGACCGTTAAGGCCTGCGGGCCCTTTTTCCTGAAAGAGGCATCTGCTCAGGAGTTTTATTCAAGTTAAAAAATAGTACATGTATCTAAATATGATCCCATCTTCATTCTTTTCTAGCATATTTCTTGACAGAGTTGTTCAAATGGCACTGATTTCTTCAAATGATGTAATCTCATACTAGTTACCTTTAAAATAAAGATTTGAAACGAAAAATGACGAAACATGTTGTACAGTATCTATCTAATCATGTGATGCAAACAACATATTTGTTACACTTTAGATCTATTTTCCTAAATGCAGGAGGTGGACACTCTCGAAAACGACCATAAAAAATTGAAGAGAGAAATTCAACATTTGAAAGTGCTTAAAGAAAAAATGAAAGAAGGTTTTAAGAATCACTTGCTTCGGTGTCAAATGGAGGGGAAGAAACTCCAACAACAATATGGATCTGAAGGGTTACAATCCTTAAAGAGCAACCTCAAGTTCCCAGTAAATAGTAGGCCGCATCATAATGGTGTACATCTGTTCGCAAAAATGTGTAGAACTGCTTCAAGTACGCAGGTGCAAACCTCCACTGACGATTCTCAAACTTTGAGTCCAGATTCGCCTATAGAAGTAGAAATGTACTCTAGACAGAGGAGCGAAGGATTTGATGCCAATACAATCCAGCAATCTGTAAGCAGCAGTGTTTAACAGAATTGGAAACATCCAATGAGACCCCTATTGTCTTTCATATGACTTGAAATTATATAAGATTGTGACTTTTAATTATATTGGATCCAAATATCGTGTGATATTTGTGTAATTGTTTGATTATAATTTATAATGCTAGTGGACTTTTGCGAGATGGGCTGACTTTTACAGTCAACGGCTGACTTTGACACGAGCATATAATACGGAAACCTTTTCGTGACATATCCGTATACATGAATAAGTGATGAACCGATACAATGTACAGAAATGGTCAAGTTGCCCAAACATTATAGAGTTGTTCCGGTTCATTTCCATACTCGTACACTTTCTAAAGTGTAAAGTCCATGTGACCTAATATCCCTAAATAGTTTAGGTCACCTGACCTAATGCATTTGGTCAGCATCCGTCGTCGTGCGCGAACACTTGACCATTCTTAACTTCTTCCTGATAACTGCCTTTTTTTTTTCAAATTTGGTATGAAGCATCTTTGGGACAAGGGGGTATAAAGTATAAATTACAGGACTTCTGCACCCTCAGGGCCTTAAGGATGGAGCAAAAATTGACAAATGTTAAAAAAATCTTCCTTACATCTGTAAGAAAAACTGAATACATAGATCTGGTCATGTAGAGATGGAAAGCCTCTACCGAAATTGTAAATTTCTTGATATCCGGGGTAGATGTTCAGACTCCAGGACGGGGCCAAACTAGGAATTAGTATTTATGTGTTAACCATTTAAATAGCATAGATCTTCTTCAATGCTATGCCGTGGGCCTCTTGCTAGTTAAATATTTTAGATGAAACAATTCCAGTTCCATGCCCGCCAAGCCCTGTTTTTATAGAATAGAATAGAATATTTATTCAACCAAGTTGGGTCCCCAGAGGAGCATAATGATGTACATTGACAAAGTCCAAAATCACAGAAGCACATGACAAAGGAAAACAAAGACAATTGCACTGCATGATGAACAGAGAGTTAGCCATCACATCTATCAATGCATAATAATCAACTAGCATCTTATACATGCACATAACTATATTGTACATGTATGTTGTTTTCTTGTTTTGAAATTTACAATTAAATATTGGCATAATAAAACAGCAAAATCGAATAAACAGATCAGTATTGTGAAGCAGTATTAGGTTTGGAAAGGTTTTTAATATCTTATTCAAAAATTCTCCTCTAAGATTATTATATTATAGTGGACATTCAAGAAGAAAATGCAATTCATCCTCTGTTGAACTTGAGATACAGTGTTGACAGACTCTTTCACATCTAGGAAGAATTTAATATTTACCATGGTTATCAATTTTTCTTTCATATCTGCCTGTTTCTATCCGTAGACAATGATTACTAATTCTGAATTTAGTGAGAATTACCCGATTGTCTCGAGTTTTTAAATTCAGGTATTTTTCAAAATTGAACAAACTTTTGTACTGAAAGTATGTACTTAATTTTCCAAATCCTTGCATATAACTGGTACGAATATTTTCCCAAAGTTTGAGAAATTGTTACGCAGTTGCTTTTTTATGTACAATTTAAATTTATTTTCACATAATTTTCTGCAGTGGGGCAAATTGATATTTAGTTTTTCACTGTAGAATAATATACTAGAATACCAGTCACTGTTAATGGTGACCTGCACTCATTGAAAGCAGCCTGTAATAGGTTTGAAGTTGAGTGTTCTAGTCTATACCAGTACATAAATGTTTGCTTTAGCATATCAATATATAATGGATACATGCCCAGTGCAGAATAGATGCCTATATTTGTACAAGTTTTAGACACCCCCATAATATATTTACAGATTTTCATATTTAGCTTTTCCACCTCCCACTCTTTGAATATATCAAAAAGTGCGAGGTTTCTTCTTTTTGGGGTAACATTAATAATGCTCCAATTCTCACAACCATACAATACTATGGGTTTAATACAATGATCAAATATATGTATATAAAAAAAAAAAAATTAAAAAAAAAAAAAAAAGTTTTTATACAGGGATTAGCAGTTTTTATATCTCTGTAAAATTTGAAGCATGCCTTTAAGCTTTTTTGGTATAACTGTTTCTTTGCTTCAATAAACTTTCCATTTATATATCAGTATTGAAAATATTAATCGGAGACGGGGACCAGACTCATGACTTTCATAACGTACTAGGGTTACTTTTCAATATTTACGTACTTCATATTGGATAGAATGAATATATATAAAAATCAACGGGGTTCGATTTGACTGCTACCAAACATGGCTATCTCTACAAACGGAATCAATTGAAGATATGAGTTTTCGGTTCACATGCGGCTTTAAGAAATATACTGGGAAAATATGTTAGGAATTTTTTGATATTATGATGCAAGAATACATCGACATGTGCCATAAATCGAAGGTTTTTATAATGGGTGGATCTGTAGCTCTCTGGTATGTCCAAATATTTTCCCAGAGAGCTGCAGATGTGCATTAGTGCAGATGCACATGTAATTCCGAATGTTTATCATGTTCTGTGTTGTACTTGTGTGTGTTTGATTGAATAAAGCTGTATAAGACCTTCGTATATTTTTATAAAATAAAACGCAAAACTCCTGCATAATAAATTTACATTCGATTTATCAAGATGCAATTACTTTTTGTAAAGTTTAAACAATGAATCATGGTATCTGTGCGAGTTAAGATTTTACACCCAGGTATGCATGCAAGCCTTGTGGTTTGATGTTTTGATAATTGTCAGATAATGAAAGAAGTTCAAATGATTTGAAACGTAACAGGCCTACCGTAATAATATTGTAACATGCAGCGATCTGAACACGCTCACCGTTGCTTAGAGAGAGACTCTACCATATCACTAGATAAGCTAGTTCACTAGCGAGGCCGTAGAAAATCCCTACATACTGTCTGCTACACTTTCCCCCGCCCAGGGAAGCTTCGTCCCGAAGCTTAGCATGGGTCTTCTCTGATTTTTGGCACCTCTTCAGCAAAAGCATCTGCCGTTCACGACGACAACCGTCGTTGTCCCAGGACGAAACCACGTGCGTATAAGGACACACAGTCCCCGAGTTCCAAACGTACTCTACCTGAAGCAAGCCTCTGGACAGCCAAACACCAGAGTTATTACACTGTCACCATTTTGTAACGTGCTACGGTTTGAACAGACTCGCCTTTGCTTAACTTGCGTGATCAAGAGAAATCACTGAACAAGCTAGCTCAAGAGCGAGGCAGAAGTTCCCTATATACTTTCCAACAATTCGACTTTACATATATTTAACGATATCGTGCTTCCATACAATACTCAGGTTTAAATATCCAAGTCAGCCATTGACCGTGAAAGTCAGTCGTTCTCGCAAAAGTCCATATGTAACATTGAAGAAACAACCACAACAGACAAACAAACCTGGATTTTAAAACGTGCTTATTTTGTAAAACATGAAGTACTGAAATAGGGTCACACCCAAACTGTTGAAATATACATTGGATATGTAATAGATCTTGGACAGAAATTTGGCGTGCTGTAAATCATTACCCCGATATTTTACTAGATTTGCTATCAAGGGACTGATTCACGATTTTCCCCACACGTTTTTCATTTTAATGATCAAATTCTACTGTCTAATGTGTTTGAAAGGTTTTACACACAAAAAGTAAGGTTATACATCATAACAAAGCTCATTATAGAGAGTTTTTAAATCCAAGCAGGCTACTGACAAATAAGTTGATTTTACAGGAGTCTCGTTTAAAGTCCGCATTTCGCAAATTATATGGTCGTTATAATGATCTAATTTACATGTACCAATACAACCTGTCATTGGGTCAAATGCTGTCATACCAATTGGTAGGCCGTTTTTTACACTACGGATTACTCCGTTTACCTGATCAAGATATAGGGCTCACGGCGGGTGTGACCGGTCGACAGGGGATACTTACTCCTCCTAAGCACCTTATCCCACCTATGGCACGTGTATCCAGGGTTCCGTGTTTGCCCTACTCTTTATTTTGTATCCTTTACAGGAGTAATCAATCTCATCACTGTTCGTTATCTTCTCCTTTCATTTGTGTCTTTGTAAAATTTGGATGCTTTGAATTACAAAATTATCATTTCACTAGTTTGCTTGTATACATAAACGTGTTTGCACAACACAGAAAAGGGTACATGTAAAATATTGCCCTTAATAAGAGTCTTATCCTTGTATCAAAAAGGCCCAAGTTTGGTTAATCTAAATGAGTTATATTTTTAATGTTTAACATAAAAAATGACATTTTTTCTTTAAAAAAAAAAGACGTGAATCAGTTCCTTGAAGAAGGTCCAAAATTTGGTTGTCAACTTTAAATGACTTACATGTATATTTTTAATGTTCAATATCTAAGATAAAATTCTCCAAAGATTCATCCTGTCATACGAACTTGTTTTCTTAAAGGGCTTTACATTTCGTATTTTGCTTTTATCATACTGACCCAATTTTTTTAGGTGAGCTTTTCTGATACTCTTTGTCCGGCATCCGTAAACTTTTAACATTTTTAACTTTTTCTCCAGAACCACATTGTTAATTTCAGCCAAACTTGATTACTAATTCAAATGAAATGCCACATCCTTTTTATGCCCCCTTCAAAGAATAGGGGCATATTCCTTTGCACCTGTCGGTCGGTCAGTCGGTAGACCACATGTTGTCCGCTCAATATCTTGAGAATCATTCACTTGATCGTAATGATATTTCATATGTGGGTTGGTTATGAATAGAAGAGGACACCTATTGTTTTTCAGTTCCAAAGGTCAAGGGTCAATTTACTCTGGACATAGGAAGACATTGTTCGCTCAATATATTGAGAACCCTCTCCTTGACAAACATCAAACTTCGTACACTGGTACATGTACATCCTAAGAAGTAGATTACCCCTATTGATTTTGAGGTCACATGGTCAAGGGTCAAACTGGGCATAGGAATATAGTGACCACTCAATGTCTAGAGAACTCTCTGCTTGACAGACATCAAACTTGGTTCACTGGTACATATTCAGGAGAAGTTGACCCCTATTGATTTTGAGGTCACATCGTCAAGGGTCAAACTGGATATAAGAATTTACTGTTCGCTCGATATCTTGAGAACCTTTTGCTTGACAGACACCAAACTTGGTACACTGGTACATCTTCAGGAGAAGATGACCCCTATTGATTTTGAGGTCACATGCTCAAGGGTCAAACTGGACAAATTATTTTCTAGATTTCTAAATCACGTTTCTAAGTTATGGGGTTTCAAGTATTTTGATGCCCCCATGGCTAAATAGGGCTCTCGTATTTCATCCGTGCATTCCTTGTGGCATCAACTTTTTTGGTACCAAAGTTTTTAACTTTATGACTTCGACCTTGGAGTTTTACCTGCTTTTTAAGAAAACTAAGCAATATATCTCCTAAAGGTAAGGCTTTCATATTTTGTGTATAGATTGCTTATGGCAAGAAATTCCATTTGATGCCTTGATGTTTGACTTTGTGACCTTGACTTTGGAGTTTAACCGAAACTTTTCTCATGTCTTTTAAATGGTTGGTTGGTTTGTATATTTGTTTCACGTCCCGTCGAGAATTTTTCACCCGCATTCCGTTTATCTGATCAAGACATAAAGCTCACGGCGGGTGTGTGACCGGTCGACAGGGGATGTTTACTCCTCCTAGGCACACCTCTAGTATGTCCAGGTGTCCGTGTTTGCCCAGCTCTTTATTTTGTATTGCCTATAGGAGTTATGAGATTGATCACTGTTCGTTATCTTCAACTTTCATGGCGACGTCACCGGTTGTAGATGAAGTACAGTACCACAAAGAAGTATAGCGCCCTTGGTATGCAATTTCGCCTACATAAATACTTTTTTCTTGGGTATCATTTTTTACAAATATTCTGCTATACAATGTCAGTTTATACTTGTCTTTACCCAAATTACTCAATAAAGATATCTATATGTTGATAGTATCTTTATTTGATAAGCATAAACATCACCGTGATTATATAGAGTATATAGTAGATGTAACGTAATGGGCCTAAAAAATTGCAAACTGTTGCAAAAGGCCACCCTACACTGAAATTGTTTTACTTAAGTATGACTGTACATAAGTCCATTTGAGGAAATTTTGTTTCAAGGTGGCCCTCTTGTTGAAAATGACTAAGATATGAAAAAAAAATCGTTCTCAAAATTTACCTTGAGATTTAGCAGCCTGTCAAACGTGAAACCTTTAAACAAACACGCCTGGGTGGCATGGTGGTTTAGGTGCTCAGTAATCTTACACTTATAGCATACATTCCGAGTTCAAGTCTAATATTTTCCCAATTTTTTTGTGGGGGTCGTTTTCTGGGGGTGGGGTGGGGTGGGGTGGGGTATAAATGTGATACAAATATTTTAGCAAATATTAGTCATTTTCATCATAACTTCCAATATTTGCAAGTTACGACTTAAATAAAAAGAATTTATTCTGAGATCACTGTAGTTCCGTTTGTTTATACTAACCTGTTCCTGTGTGCACGGGATTTTCAGACCGTAATGTGGCTGATGGAAAACTAAACAAATACTACAAGAGAAGGGGACAAATGCACAACATGTAATAAGTAAAAATATTTCAAGGGAGGAAAAGAACTGTTATATAGTATGACTTCTCAAAAGTAAATATAAAAACTCATGTAGCAACTGTCATATGATATTTAGGCATACACTCGAATTATCAACCAAAGGCAAATGAACTTGATGAAATCTATCAAAGGTGCTGCAGCCATGTCAGAAAAAGACAGTGAGCTATGTAATGTCATATGTAAAAGGGTTGTTGTGTGATATTGAATGCACCTATGAAAATATTGTACTGTTCATCATTCCACATAGGAACATGGTTTATTGAATAAAGAACGATTCATATAAATGTCATTAATGCTAAACTGCAGCAGTTATTTATCTTGGTTAACGAAACATTAAAAAACGTTGGCCTTATATTTAAAAATAACACGCCAGTCTATTATTGGATACCGGTGTTTTCCTTTTAGATTTCTGAGTCGACTGGATACGTCAGCAACCTCTTTACATACCTATGCTTAGCGCTTGCGGCCAAAGCACTGAGGGCTCTTCAACGCCGGTCGTGACAGTGGACCTTCGATTTTTTAAAGTCATATCCGAAAGACCCGTTGTTGTAGCATAGAATTTCCCCCCGCATAGACTTTTCCCCCGGAAAAACGGGCCCGGGATAGACATTCCCCCCGGAAAGATGGACCTGGCATAGAATTTCCCTCTAGGAAGAATTATCCCGGGCCCAATTTTCCCCCTAGGAAAAACCGCACCAGTATATAATTCCCCCCTAAATGACAGTACGCCCCCCCCCCCTTCTTACATTTTAGCTATGTATCCGTTTTCAGTTCTATTACTAGAATTCTCTTGCTTATCTAGACCCAGGAATTCTTCTTCTTATTTTTTTTAAATTTTGAGCAGGGTCTTGTGTATCACAATCATCGTCTTATGTTGTTTGGTTTTTTGAAGAAAAAAAGGAAATTACTCAAATCGTGTAATGGTATATAAAAATTAATTCATACATCTCATGTCTTTGCTGTTATCTACCAGTATCTAACATCTGAAATAGTGAAGTTGGGAAGAAGTTAATGTCTTCTAATTCTCTAGTTACGTAGATCCGCCCCTCCAATTTTTATACATAACGCATTACACTTAGTAAATAAACATCGGGTTCGGAATCATCGAGGACCCCTACCCCGGGGACTGAAATTTTGGGGGAAGGGTATTAGTGGTCCTTTCCCACCACTATGGAGAAATGGCGATGTTACTCTCTTTAGTTATGGAGATCCGCTCCTCCGACATTTTTAAATAACGCATTACACTTAGTGAATAAACATCGGGTTCGGAATCATCGAAGACCCCTACCCCGGGGGCTGAAATTTTGGGGGTAGGGCATTAGTGGTCATCTCCCACCACTATGAAGAAATTGTGATGTTACTCTCTCTAGTTACGGAGATCTGCCCCTCCAATTTTCATGCATAATGCTTTACACTAAGTGAATAAACATCGGGTTCGGAATCATCGAAGATCCCTACCCAGGGGACTGAAATTTTTGTGGTAGGGTATTAGTGGTCCTCTCCCACCACTGTGAAGAAATGGTGATGTTACTCTCTCTAGTTACGGAGATCCGCCCCTCCAATTTTTATGCATAATGCATTACACTTAGTGAATAAACATCGGGTTCGGAATCATCGAAGACCCCTATCCCGGGGACTGAAATTTTGGGAGAAGGGTATTAGTGGTCCTTTCCCACCACTGTTAAGAAATGGTGATGATACTCTCTCTAGTTACGGAGATCCGCCCCTCCAATTTTTATGCATAATTCATTACACTTAATGAATAAACATCGAGCTTGGAATTATCGAAGACCCCTAACCCGGGGACTGAAATTTTGGGGGTGGGGTATTAGTAGTCCACTCCCACCATTGTGAAGATTTGTTGAAGATACTTTTGATAGTTACGTAGATCCGCCCTCCTATTCTTGTTCATAATGCAATGCACTTCGTGAATAAATATTGGGTTCGGAATCATTGAAGACGCCTACCCCGGTGCTTAGTACTATCATTTACCGCCCTCATTTGATGTCTTAGGGGTGCCTCCTGGGGTCTTCCAAGGGTATGGTCTCCTTGCAGACCTCTCTTAAAAATGTCTGTAGGGTATTGAAATAAAACAAAACTGATAAAGGACTAGACAACAATAAAGTCAAGCATATAGAACCTTTAAAAGGGTCACATAGGGCTTTAAGGGCAATATTGAGCTCACCCGAAAATTCATGAATTTACATGTAGGGTGATGATTTCATGTAGGGTCATAATGATGGCCAATAACAACTTAATCTTTGAAGAATCCACAAAAGGAGTATGCAGGCAAGGAGGGGGACCCCTAAAGCTATCGTTTTCCGTTCTCAGTTTGGGGCTGTAGGGGTACCCCCTTTGGATTTCCATGGGTGGACCACTTTTCAGACCTCTCTAATAATTGAATATTGGGTGATGAATGAAAAGAAAGCGGATAAACGGGTAGAGAACAACAAGGTGAAACACATAGAATACTTTTAAAAGGTCACATAGGTACGGAAGCATATTAGGGCCGCAGCAGTATCTTTTTTTAGTTTGTTATAGCAGTCCACATAAGAATCATGCAAAATGAAAAATAAGTGGCACAGCTATAAATTTAAAATCTCTTGAAAAATTGCTGATTTTGAAGAAAATCATGTTTTGTACTTGATCCAATAAAAATTTTCACTTTGAATCCTTCTTAAGATTTTTAATCGGCTGAAAGAATATTCGGTTTCAAAAATATTTTTCCGTTGTTTTCTTTATAAAGAGCACTAATGAAAATGGTCATAAAAATTAATTATCGGACACTCTGTCATTAAAGATTAATAGATACATAAAGTCAATAATATGGACAGTAAAAGGAATAACAAACATCATTTGGAAACATGTTTACAAATTAGTTACAGATTTTTAAAAACTACGTACGATCTAGCAGATTGACGATTTTATTATCTCCCTTTGCTAACTCTTCAGTGTTTGGGGAAACATGACAAGATGCCACACCTACGAGTTGGCGGTTTGAAGACAGACGATGCCGTTTTGTAACATTTCTTTATCGACAAATACTCCATGTGAAGAAGTTTCAAAGACAGTTTAAGTGAATGACTATAAGAAATCGGTAGCTAGATATTTATGCTCGTTAAACAAATCACATTGCGGGAAATCCATGACGCAAGGCCCACCTGCGCCTGTGTCTATTTTCACAATCACACGTTGGAATTTTTCGGTTGTTTCATATCATCAGAGTTCTTTGGAGTGGATGAGGAATACTACATGTGTTTTTCCAGATCACTCGGTCAGTTGTATTGGATATACGAACCGGATATGGACACATATCATTAATATTCGGGATGAGCAACATGCTTGTGGGAAAATGCTATGGCCAGTATTGGTGGCGGTGCAGGTAAGTTTGTATGAATGAATCATAAATGTGTATTGGTTACTTAAGCTAATTTCACCATACTTTATTTTAATCATTCTTTTGCTTTGGACCATAAATAAGCTGTCGACTAATGCATAAATAGTATCAGTGTGGGGGGGGTGGGGGGGGGGGGGGGGTGAAAACTATGTAAAAATATTATACTTTAAAATGTAGGCCATTTTAGAAACACTTCTCTTTTCCCTCTGCCAACCAGTGGTTGAAAGTAACTTTTTCTTCCACAGGCTAAAATCAAAACACATCAGCTAAAATGAAACTAATGAATCATTGCTCTTTTTTCATGTTATTTCAATGAATGATTCAACAACCCCACCCCCACCCCATGATTACTGAACCTGGTGGGTCAACAGTTACACATTGTTTAGACAAGTCAATGACATATGCCATATGGTGATATGTTGGGGTATCTTGATCCTCACAACTCTAATCTAACACATGTACCACAGGTTTAAATTTCATAACACATCAGGGTTGTTACTAGGGCTTTTTAACATAAGCCCCAGACTCATGGTTTATGAGCAGCTTCAATCCCATGAAAATTCACAAATCCCATGAATTTTCATGAGTCTTTTTGTATCTGATTTTTGAGAAAAGTACAAATGCATCTTCGCTAGCCAAGGGTTTACAATTCGCTCCACTTCTCTACAAACCCTTGGCAGATTTAGTGCGATTTTCATAGCCTCAACTTTCAGCATATGATTGGACGCAGGGAAAGTCCACTGCTCAATCAGAGAACGTGTTACGTTAGATCACGTGCAAATCAAAGGAATTTAAAAATACCTATAACTGTCACTCGGCCGTGTATCCAAACCAATTATGCCACGTGCGCAGTTCAGACTCGTATCTGCGTAAAGAAGTGCATTTTATTTACTACAGTACCGTACCATAAGTTTAATATCAAACATCTCTTGTAATTCGTTGTCAGATTTAGACAGTTGCGTCAGAGCTATTTTCCTCAATTTGGAATTCACCTTACACACGGGGGGTTATTTTTAGACGTAGACTCAACGACTACATACATTTCATGGGTTCACACATGTTTATTTTCTAAATAATATTCTCACTGATTTCTTTTTCAAGTATATGCAATTAAGAGATAGTTAAATTTATTATTGATATTTTGAATGATTTGCATACCACATTGCGTTACTCTCTGAGCGCAGCCATTTCTAAACAACTTTTAAACAGTAGCTGAAACATGCATTTTCATTGGATAAGCATGATGTAATCCAAACAGGGTTGTTTTCTCCATCTGCTAGAGGGCGCCACTCAAAGCTACGAAAATCGCACTAAATCTGCCAAGGGTTTGTAGAGAAGCGGAGCGGATCGTAAACCCTAGGCTAGCGAAGATGGTACAAATGTTGATTCCACATAGTTGTTAATCATGATGTCATCACAGTGGAAATTCAAAATTAATGATTTTTTATTTTCTTAGCCATGGAATAATAATTAAAATAGGAAACACTATTTGTGATGCCTGATTCTATATCAAAATCCTTTTAATTTTCTTATAACCAGTATAGATGCTTTTTTAAAAATCCAATCACAACCCACATAGTTGAAAATACATATTAAAAGTGCTCTTCATTCAGGGTTGGGCGGTCAAAACCGCCCCCGGTTTTAACCAGTGGTTTTAACCGTCCCGGTCAATACTTCCCAAGTGGTCGATACTGGTCAATAGTGGTCAATTGTGATTTAAACTGTCCATTTTCTTATTTTTGTACATTTCTTGCAAAGATAAAGATAAATTAAGTCTTTTCATTATATGGATCAATTGTTGATTAATATTTTTCATTAGATAATCAAATGTAATTTTATAAATTTAATATATTTGGTTTGCTGAAACTGACCGAAATATCTTCAGCACCTACCAGAGGGTCACAGTTCTATAGCTTAGCTTGACGATTGGAGACAGACCTTTTACTACATGTACCTGGACAGATTAAGAATAAAAGGTAGCTGGACATTACCTGAGCACAGGAAGCAGAGTTGACAGGTGTTAATAAGCATAGGCTGGGACCAGAGATGACCAGTGTGCCTGTTATTGTTATGAAAACATGACCAACCCACCCCCTCAAATGTTTATTCAACAGTTAAAATGAAGATTGATGAAACAATACTTATATAGGTAGTTCTTGTTAAACTAAGGAATTTGAACAGAAACTTTTACATCTTCCCCAATTCAACAGAGTCATTTGTACATTATTTATTTAATATTATGACTTATAAGTATATTATAAACTGATAGTGCATGTTATGAATTACAGTAATTACCATAATGGTAACTTAAACATTTAAAACAAATAACACAGACTATAATGACCAAATAATCTTCAATCGGACAGTATTGACCAATATTGACCGGTTTTAACCAGTATTGACCACCGGCCCAGTCAATACTCACATTGACCACTTTTTTGCCAACCCTGTCTTCATTAGCTAATTTTTATCACATCAAATATGAAGACCTTAAGAATCTATTTTAGTTAATTTTGCATAAGATGAACAATTTCAAACATAATTTTTAATCAAATGAATATTTCTTATCAGCAAAAATGTATCGGATGTAATGATTTAGCACGGGTCTTTTAACCAAAAGTCTGTATAGCTTACCTGATCACCATTTTTCTGTCTACAGAATTTGGTAACTTGTGAACTTGATTGAAAATTGAATTATTGACACCTCTGCAGGTATTGAGATCATTGCCATCACCACAAATTGATAGTTGGTAGTTCAGCTTCATTGAATGAAATATATTTACTTAAATTTCAGTACACAAGGAATCTATTCACTGAAATTCCAAGAAGATTCCATGACTTGCTTGCCATACAACGAACAACAGATTATGGACGCGATTCCTAGAACTAGAACTTGAATGGGTCAGACTTGAATACATGCAAAGTTATGTAGCAATATTAAAGGTATACATCATGATATCTGCTTTGCATGTATGAAAATGAAAAATCGTTGTCATTGTAAATATACACATGCATATATTTACATGTAATATATGTATTGTTCAGGTTGTTATATTGTCCTGTATATGTGAGTTGGAATATTAATTAAGTTTGCACCCGTCAGTCACACCAATTGCTGGGTTGACAACAAACTTGGCATACTGATAAACCACAGAGCATATTATCCTATTTACCTCACCTGAGTTGAACATTTTAGTGAGCTTTTGTCTGTCTGTCCATCTGTTTGTAGACTTTACAAAATTTAATCTTTTCTACAACCACTGAGCCATTGTCAGTCAATCTAGCAAAAATCATCCTTGGGAAAAGGGGATTCAAGCTTGTTCAAATTAAATGAAGGGTCATGCTCCCTTCAAAGGGGAGATAATCAAGAAATATGGAATATTTACATGACTAAGTAACATGTTATTTATGTCTCTGATCTCATGTCTGATTTCATATCACATAGATGAAATTTAAAATGTTTACCTAAAGTCCTTCAATTGATTTCATAACTTTTTATTAAAAATTTCCATTAAAAAATCAATTGAATTATTCATAAATGACCATTGAATGAACACATTAGAAAAAGAAATATGTCTTTATTTTAAAGAATGTATTTTTAATGTATCATGTTTTAAAAATTATTAATCATTTTCATTGAAAAGAAAAACTTAGATTATTTCATGAAATAAGAAATGATAGGTAATTCAAATGTAATTGAAAAGTAATGGTCATTACTGGCATTTTTATGAAAGTAATGCATTACATTACAATTACTTGTAATTCAAAAATGGGTGCATTACACATTACACCCCATTACTTTAAAAATGTAATGACGACAATGCATTACACATTACCATTACCCCAGGTCTGGTGGGAGGTTCTTTTTTTTTAATCTTCTCAAAAACACTGGGCCAGAAAAGTTAAAATTTACATGTAAGCTTCCTTAACATAGTGTAGATTCAATCACCATAGGGGATCAAAGTATACTGGAAATTTTTTAAATAAATCTTCATAAAAGACAGGTACTACTAGTAGTCGGGTTAAACTCACAGATATTGCACAATTTAAGTTTGTTCAAATTGTGGTCCTAGAAAGTAGGATATGGCACAATAATTGATCTAAGTTTTATTTGGGTATATGTATGGAACATCTTTAAAAATATTCATCTCAATAACAGATGACCATGATTAGGCTAGCCATATCAATATGCATGCATGAACAGGTTTTCAAATTTCTGTATGTTCAATTCTGAGCCCTAGGGGTAGGTGTGAAACACAATTGGAGATTTATATTAGACTATTCAGAAAATTGATTAAAACAAATGTTTAAGACAGTGTAAGTGTCACAGAGCCACACTAAATCATATCATAATACCAACATTCCTAAGTTCATTTGAAGTTTTTTCCCTCAGTAAAAATGAACCCTTGGTTTATGGTTACTCAATGAATCATAATTTACATTTATAGGACATATATGCTTGAAAGAAGATCTTTAAAAAAGATGTTTTCTCAATAACAGCAAGATCATGTTAGTCATATTGGTTTTGGGGCATCCCCATATGTGAATTCAAGTAGGCTATATCGCAACTTTTTGGGCTAGATTTGGGTCGCAATATAGGGTTAAAAATTTTCATGGGAATAAAGATTGGAAACAAATCTTTTAAAAATCACTACAGCAGCGTCAAGATGACTCGGGTGAGCAATGCAACCCATGAGCCTCTTGATGGTATTTGAGGCCACAAAATCAAAGACAAAGGTCAAATCAATCATGATATTAGAAATATTGTTCAATGTCTTTAGACCCCTTTGTTTGACAACAAATGATGAGTTGTAATTAATTTCGAAATATGTTATATATTTTCTTCTTCTTCAAAATAGGTGTTGTACTTCAGGAAAAGGGGAAGCGTATTTGTTGGAAGATGGATAAAGAAAAATTGGAGCATGCACTAGACTTCTTTAAATCCTGCTTTTTTATCAGGTACACAATAAATTATCAACAATGCCAAATTATGTCTTCATCCAATGGATATGATTAACATTCATTGAAATAACTCGCACTGCACTCTGAAAAAATACATCCCATGATTACCCAATGTACAAGAGGCCCATGGGCCACATCACTCACCTGAGTCACCTTGGCCCATATCTGAAGACTTTCCATATATATTTGCATGTAAAACCTAATAGTCCCTATTATGGCCCAAACTACCCTTTGCAAACTTCAATCTACACTATGTCAGAAAGCTTTCATGTAAATGTCAACTTCTTTGGCCCAATGGTTCTTGAAAAGAAGATTTTTAAAGCTTTTTCCTATATTTGTATGTAAAACTTTGACCCCCCCCCCCAACTTGTGCCCCCATCCTACCCCCCAGGGGCCATGATTTGAACAAACTTGAATCTGCACTATGTCAGAAAGTTTTCGTGTAAAAATCAGCTTTTCTGGCTCAGTGGTTTTTGAGAAGAATATTTTTAAAGATTTTTCCTATATACTTGTATGTAACACTTTGATCCCCTATTGTGGCCCCATCCAACCCCCCGGGGCCCATGATTTGAACAAACTTGAATCTGCATTATGTCAGGAAGCTTTCATGTAAATCTCAGCTTTTCTGGCTTAGTGGTTCTTGAGAAGATTTTTAAAGTGTTTCCCTATATATTTGTATGTAAAACTTTGATCCCCCCTTGTGGCCCCATCCTACCACCGGGGGCCATGATTTGAACAAAGTTGAATCTGCAATATGTCAGGAAGCTTTCAGGTAAATTTCAGCTCTTCTGACCCAGTTGTTCTTGAGAAGATTTTTAAATGACCCCACCCTATTTTTGCATTTTTGTGATTATCTCCCCTTTGAAAGGGACATGGCCATTTATTTGAACAAACTTGAAAGCCCTTCACCCAATGATGCATTTGGCCATGTTTGGTTGAAATTGGCCCAGTGGTTCATGAGAAGAAGATGAAAATGTGAAAAGTTTACAGACAGATGGACGCCGGACAAAATGTGATCAGAAAAGCTCACTTGAGCCTTCGGCTCAGGTGAGCTAAAAATAAATTTTTAATAGCAACTGACATACATTTATGGAAAATATCTGTTTCAATGAATAGGCATTTTTGACATTGCGCAATTTTTTTTAAAAAACAATGTCTCTGATCCAACAAAATTATTTTCAGGTAACATCATTGAGTACAAAAGAAATGTACCTTCACAGCAGACAACTTATAACCTTTCAACAAGAAATTGGGACTGCCTGCCATTCAACCATTGTACATATATGAATTTACCAGTCCTGTTGTGAAGAAACTTATTTCATCCTCTTTCAAGGGCCATGTTATTTAGGATTTTAACTACTTGTCCTGCATCACAAGCTTAAAAAGATTTCACAATGTGGCTGCAGATGGAACTGCATGGTTTGAAATCCTCATAGGAATTCTGAGAAGCATGGAGGCCTATTAACCAGATAATGACAAGATTTCATAGCTCGAGGAGTACCAGGAAAATTTACTTGCAGCAAAATTGTACATAAAGAGAGACTCACTCAGGCATGAATGTAGAATAATTATAAAGATGCAGAAATTATATATATATATATATATATATATGTATGTATGTATGTATGTATATATATATATATAAATTGACGATCAGATGGAGTTCAATCACATAACATTTATTTCTCTACAGGCTGTTTCGTGAGGGGATGGTTTCCCCTCACTCGTCGTCGTCCCGACGAGTGAGGGGAAACCATCCCCTCACGAAACAGCCTGTAGAGAAATAAATGTTATGTGATTGAACTCCATCTGATCGTCAATTTATGTAGCTCCGTGAGGCCACGTCGAGCACTCTAGAAGATTATATCGGAGATTTATCCCAATATATATATATATATATATATATATATATATATATATAAAGAGAGAGAGAGAGAATTATATGGTGGTATAATTAAACTCATTGTCTACAATGGGTGTGGCATGTCAGTAGAGAAACATGATTCATATGGTGATATTTTTCAATTATATACTCGTTTCAGTGCAATGGCATTGTACAAATATTTTAAGTGTTAGGGAAAGTGGTTGCTATGGTGATATGTGTAAACATATTGTCTTCCATGGGTCCGACATGTCAGTAAATAAGTACATGTTGATATATTTGTATTATATTCTCATTTGAAGGCAATTGGAATTGTACAGTTTGAAATGTTTGCTTGTTGCTAGGGAAAATTGGTTGCTATGGTGATATAGTTAAACCTGATGTCTTCATTGGATTCAACATATCAGTAGAAAATCATATATTGGTATATTTGCATTAGGTTCTCATTCCAATGCAATTTAATCATACAACTATAAATTTTATGTGCGTTGCTAAGGAAAATCAGTTGCTATGGTGATATGGTTTAAGTCTGATTTCTCCAATTGGTCTGAAATGTCAATAAACTAAAGTGAAATCAGATGATTTGTGTTTATTTTCAGTTAATAGAATCATTTTAATGCATATATTGCAGATATTCTTGTTTTATTGTGTTGGAAATGGGCCTGAAAGAGTTGCCTAGCAACCGTTACTATGTGCATTTCCGACTCTTGATTTTTATTTTAAGTACACTTAATATTGATTGTTTAGAAAATATGTATCAAAATTTGGCACTTTTCGGATAACTAAAGTAATATGTATTTAAAATACCTTAAAATTGTCGAATTTACAGAAAATTTATAAATATTAAAACAATGCCTATTCCAAAGTCCTCTACAGATACCATATAATAGTATTTCATTAGTATTGTACATTTTTATATTGAAGTAACCTTTACCTCGCCTAAATAAATTATCATTATGTTTGAAAAATTATTATTTTCATTTTTATACAAATTTTAAGAAGTATGTATTTCTGCACTTTACAAAACCCAATACAGTGGTTGCTATGGAAACACAAATGCTTTAATTTCCATAGCAACTATTGATGCACAATGTTTTTACTCTGCATGTCTTCATATATCATTATTATGAAGAGTTATGGAAAGTTTCATGAAAATCCAAGATTATCAGTATGCCACCTTCTGCATGATTCTTACATGGACTGCTTCAGTCTAGGGTAGGGGTCTTCGATGATTCCGAACCCGATGTTTATTCACTTAGTGTAATGTAGCTGCAATAATGTAGCCCTATCCAAATTTTTTTTATTCTGACGTTTTCGGGATAGGGCTACAATTCCATAGGATCTCCGTAATGGTGCAAAATAATGTTATGAATAACCGATAATAAACTCTGTGTATTAGTCCCATATGTTGTTTATACCAAAAGGAGTACCAACTTTGTGCTCGGGCATGTCTAATAAAGGTGTTTTTCATTAAATACAATGTACAGCATGCAAAATTCTTCGTCTGCTCCGCCATGCTTGTTATCGCGAGATCTCGTAGGTGGATCTAATGAAAAACCTAAACATTGACAATCAGCGCGAAAATGTAGTTATTCGAGCCACTTCGACAAAGAAAGGAAAATCATATTGTTGCAGAAAATCATATTATTGTTACACTCTGCTGTTCGGTTTTGAACTTGATATTAAATTCAAACATTTTCAATACCGACGAAATAGCTTTCGCCTCCATACTTGTCCATTGATGTAAATACTACCTTATATGGCATATGCAAATGACTTGACAATCGGAAGTTTATACTTCAGTACATCAAACATGGCGCACAAATATGAATCGAGAAATTGGAATTTATCGAAATTGTTGAAAACGGTAGAAAAGAGCTTCACAAATCTTAAGTTGCAGGTTGTAAATTTATATATTGACTAAGAAACATAGAATATCATTTTATTTACGTAAAGAAAGTCAGGAAATGTTTAGAATGAGCGCAAATGTTGCGGGAGTGAATCACTCCCGCATTTGCACCATTACGGAGATCCTAAGGAGTTGTAGCCCTCTCCCCTAAAAAAAAAAAAAAAAAAAATCAGAGAGGGCTACATTATTGCAGCTAAGTGTAATGCATTATGCATAAAAATTGGAGGGGCGGATCTCCGTAACTAGAGAGAGTAACATCACCATTTCCCTCATAGTGGTGGAAGAGGACCACTAATACCCTCCCACAAAAATTTCAGTTCCCGGGGTATGGGTCTTCGATGATTCCGAACCCGATGTTTATTCACTTTCTGTAATGCGTTATGCATAAAAATTGGAGGGGCGGATCTCCGTAACCCGGGAGAGTAACATTACAATTTCTTCATAGTGGTGGGAAAGGACCACTAATACCCTTCCCCCAAAATTTCAGTCCCCGGGGTAGGGGTCTTCGATGATTCCGAACCCGATGTTTATTCACTTAGTGTAAAGTATTATGAATAAAAATTGGAGGGGCGGATCTCCGTTACTAGAGAGAGTAACATCACAATTTTTTCACAGTGGTGGTAGAGGACCACTAATACCCTACCACAAAAATTTCAATCCCCGGGGTACGAGCCTTCGAGGATTCCGAACCCGATGTTTATTCACATAATGTAATGCGTTATGCATAAAACTTATAAGCGCGGATCTCAGTAACTAGAAAATGCAACATCACCATTTCTTCATAGTGCTGGCAAAGGACCACTGACACCCTTCTCCCAAAATTTCAGTCCCCTGGGTAGGGGTCTTCGATGATTCCGAACCCGATGTTTATTCACTTAGTGTAAAGTAATAAGAATAAAAATTGGAGGGGCGGATCTCCGTAAGTAGAGAGAGTAACATCACCATTTCTTCACAGTGGTCGCAGAGAACCACTAATACCCTACCACCAGAATTTCAGTCCCCGGGGTAGGGGTCTTCGATAATTCCGTACCCGATGTTTATTCACTAAGTGTAATGCGTTATTTAAAAGTGTCGGAGGAGCGGATCTCCATAACTAAAGAGAGTAACATCACCATTTCTTCACAGTGGTGGGAGAGGACCACTAATACCCTACCACAAAAATTTCAGTCCCCGGGGTAGGGGTCTTCGATGATTCCGAACCCGATGCTTATTCACTGACTGTAATGCATTATGCATAAAAATTGGAGGGGCGGATCTCCGTAACTAAAGAGAGTAACATCACCATTTCTTCATAGTGGTGGGAGAGGACCACTAATACCATTCCCCCAAAATTTCAGTCCCCGGGGTAGGAGTCTTCGATGATTCCGAACCCGATGTTTATTCATTAAGTGTAATGCGTTATGCATAAAAATTGGAAAGGCGGATCTTTGTAATTAGAGAGAGTAACATCACCATTTCTTCATAGTGGTGGGAGAGGACCACTAATACCCTACCACAAAAATTTCAGTCCCCGGGGTAGGGGTCTTCGATGATTCCGAAACCGCTGTTTATTCACTAAGTGTAATGCGTTATGCATAAAAATTGGAGGGGCTGATCTATGTAACTAGAGAGATTACCATCACCATTTCTTCACAGTGTTTGGGGTTGGTAACTGGCACCCCATCCTTATAATTCCAATGTGGTGTTGTTTTATGCATATAGAAATTTGAATTGCGAACTGCGTTCTGAAATGCAGTTCACTATTGGATTGCGAATAGTGAACTGCGAACTGCGTTCCAAAATCTGAAAGCCGGCCCACAGCACGTTACACACAATGAAAAGTAATTGTGTTTTCAATTTGATGAAGGAGGGGAAGGGGGCATGGTTTTACTTCGTTGTTCCTTGTCACCACATATTGTTTTCGTTGAACAATCTTTTCATATAAAAATGCATATACATTAGTTTTTCGGCGAGATACCTCTTCATTATATCTACAGCGGTTTGAAAATTACTTTTGTAACGTTTAAGTGCCTATATACATGATATAGCTTGGGATTCTCATTGAACTTATACATTTACATGTTGTAAATACATGTATTATATATCTATTGCGAGTCAGTTCTGTTACGTTTTTTTTTTTTTTTTTTTCATATTAGAACTCCTACACAAGCTGCGAATCTTATGGTTTTTTGCTAAGGTTATTTGCATTTTCATATGAAGGACGGAAGGGGCGGCGGTCGCCGCCCCAATAATTTTGCAAAAATATATAGATAAATAAAAACAAAATACAAAAGATTTGTAACGGCGATATCTACTCATTGGAGCGGCGAGTATAATGGTGATCTGTGGTCAATGGAGCGACAAGTGTGAAAGTTATTGTTACGAATTGACCCAAAATGGGAAGTACATGTATGTCTGTATACCTGTACCTGGGTGGTGTAAACAATAAAAGGGGCTTCATTGCTGTAAGTGCGAGTTTGCTACCGATTGTTCACTGTAAAACTTATACGGTACCAATTTTGATGCACCAGATGCGCATTTCGACAAATAATGTCTCTTCAGTGATGCTCAACCAAAATGTTTGAAATCCGAAATAACTATGAAGTTTTAGAGCTAAATATAGCCAAAAACAGCGTGCCAAAAAAGTGGAGCCAAATTCGTCCAAGGATAAGAGCTATGCATGAGGGAGATAATCCTTAATTTTGAAGTGAATTTCTAAATTTTATAACAGCAATTAAATATACATCCGCATTTTCAAGCTAGTAACGAAGTACTTAGCTACTGGGCTGTAGAGACCCTCGGGGACTAACAGTCCACCAGCAGAGGCCTCGACCCAGGGGTCATAATGTAAAACTTATACGGTACCAATTTTGATGCACCAGATGCGCATTTCGACAAATAACGTCTCTTCAGTGATGCTCAACCGAAATGTTTGAAATCCGATTGTTCACTGTCTAATTAATTGGTCGATCGATGTTTGGAAGCTTTAATGATTCTAGGTTGTACATGCAAGTCATTAAGTTATCGAAAAATATTAGAATTTATGAGCATATAAATTAAAGGAAAATACTGAAAATTAGTTAAAATTGAACGTCCAAAACAACTTGTTGAGATATTTTTTGTACCTTTGTCACACATATTCCTGCATTTTATTATTTTTGAAATGGAGGGATTAACTAGATACTAAGTATTAATAAACCTGTTTATCTTTATTTCCTAAGCGTTGAAACAACGCTTAGGAGAATCCAGAATCCAGAATTGCGTTCTTTCAACCCCTCTTGTTTAAACGTTCCTTACGTATGGTTACACTAGAACGAAGTATCAAAATTTTATCCACTCTATGATATTTCAAAAGGAAACAAATCGGATGTATTACATATATTGAAATCATCGTTTCAATTTAATTACACTACACAAGATATTTGTGAAAATATTTCTAATAAAATTCCCTCTATAATTTTCAGGCAAAAGATCATGAAACATCTTAAGCTTATTTAAATTCAAATTCTGAAGCGATGAAATGATTGATAAGTCAATGATTCCAAAATGTCATTCAGTATTGCTTCACCAAATTCACCGCCTTTACTTAAGGTTTGGTGAAAATATGCCCTGTAGATAAAAAAAATACAAACGATAGACAAATGATAAAAAAAAAGTTCATTTCATCAGAAGATAATCAGAGGTCACCTCCCCTCCTCCGGTGCAACATTATCTTATCATTATTTGTAAATAAATTGCAAATAAATAAATAGATAAATAAAAGAATAATATTCCAAGTTCAATTTCACTGCATTGTATTTATTATAAGCTAGGTTCATATAAACTTCTCGTATTTGGGAAAATCTGAGGGATGCAGATAACAGTGAATTATCATTTTTAGAATTAGGCTATTTTTGCTTAGAAATTATGACATGTAAATGATCAATAATGACTTGCTCAATATTCATTTTCCTTTAGTAGTGTGCATTATACATTGTCTGCATTATACGTTCACCTCTTTGTGGGACTATTTTATAGTGTAGTAAACTGTAGAAAATAGGGTGACCCGGGGTCATACTAAAATGGGTTCCCCTGGGTCCTACTTGAGAGTACAAATTATCCTTCTGCAAAAATGTCCCGATCATAGTTCGAATTTCGTCAATAGCTCTATAGTCTTAGTTTATTTACATTATCCACGACCCGAGCGCCACTGCTCCTGAACATCAAGCAAACAAGTTTTAAAATGCAAAGTTGTAAATGTAAAAATCACATCGCCTGCGTTATAGCATCGTCGGATACCCACGGGTGATCTCGTCTTTTACTCATCATGATGAGTAAAAAACGAGATCACCCGTGGGTATCCGACGATGGCGTTATAGGTGCACTCTACGTTTGATGCAAGTACTAGCTTTTATTATACGACCGTCTTTAGACGGGATGTATTATGGTACAGCGATGTCTGTACGTCCGTCTGTCCGTCCATCCGTTTGGGGTTTTCTCTTTATAATTTCGTTTCCCTTTCACATATCATGCTAAAACTTGCTGTGTAGCTTCTTTGTGGGTCACTCTAGATCATACTGCAATTTTGATCCATTTCGACCTTTTTTCCAGGAGTTTTGCCCCTTTATTTGGAAATAATTATTATATGAAGGGTACATAATTTGTCCGCCCTACTCCTCCCACAGTTTTCAACTGAGGACCATCTTATTTTGTGGAGTGTTTGTATGGGTATTGAAGATGTGCATGTGGGATGGATTTTGATTTTCTACAATTTTTGAGAACATTACAGGTTGTTGAACTTAGTCTATTTGGAAATTAATATTCTATGGAGGGTACATAATTTGTCTGCCCAACTCCTCCCACAGTTTTCAAGTGAGGACCATCTTATTTTGTGGAGTGTTTGTATAGGTACTGAAGATGTGCATGTGGGATGGATTTTGATTTTCTACAATTTTTGAGAACATTACAGGTTGTTGAACTTAGTCTATTTGGAAATTAATATTCTATGGGGGGTACATAATTTGTCTGCCCAACTCCTCCCACAGTTTTCAAGTGAGGACCTTCTTATTTTGTGGAGTGTTTGTATAGGTACTGAAGATGTGCATGTGGGATGGATTTTGATTTTCTACAATTGTTGAGAAAATTACAGGTTGTTGAACTTAGTCTATTTGGAAATTAATATTCTATGGAGGGTACATAATTTGTCTGCCCAACTTCTCCCACAGTTTTCAAGTGAGGACCATCTTATTTTGTGGAGTGTTTGTATAGGTATTGAAGATGTGCATCTGAGGAAGGATTTTGATTTTCTTCCATTTTTGAAAAAAATTACAGGTTGTTGAACTTGGTCCATTTTGAGGAAATCTTGATTTTTAGGCT
Source organism: Ostrea edulis (assembly GCF_947568905.1). Lineage (NCBI taxonomy): Eukaryota > Metazoa > Mollusca > Bivalvia > Ostreida > Ostreidae > Ostrea > Ostrea edulis. Next base: position 45,552,420 of record NC_079167.1, read on the forward strand.
AAGACCCTTTGTTCATATGAAAGTTTGTCACAACCTCATGATGGCTGATACTACTTGAAGCAAAGTTATACAAATTATAGCACAAGAAAAACACCCTATATAAGCATTTCACGGTACACCGTTTGCGGTACTCTTGTTTAAATCATGATACGCAGTTGACCGTTTAAGACCCATGGGTTTCTGGATTACATATCATGTAAACAGTATCTGTTTTCTAATTAGCAGAGTGATATTTGAAAATAATTTTAAAAACTGAATCTATTCTATTAGTGCAACAATATATCTAATGCACTGCCACTTTCAACAAGATCCAAAATACTTATCTTGGGGAAACGCTTGTTCAGAGTACTTTCATGTGTTTTGATGTCTTTTCTGCTTTCTTCATTTTTGATATGTCTTTTATTTTCTGCTCTACCAAAGAGTTAATAATAAAATTTAGCAGAGCTTTAAATAGCAGTAAAATGTTTCAGTAATTAGATCAGAACAAAGAATCATTAGGCGGCACGATGTCCTCCACTACTTGTCTGTACGTTTCTAAAGAAATTGACTATTTAATTTCAAATCTATTGTAAAATTTTGATTACGATCCGATGTCTCGTTCGAGAACACCCACTGTTGACTTTTTACAATTTTGTGTATTGGTTATTAAAAGTGAAATTATAAGATGTGGATTACTACGGCCTTCGTTTGTTTATCATCTTTCCCTCATATGTGGTCAGTTCCTACTAATGACACAGTCAAAGATTATTTGACAAATTTGGACACTAATTATGATAGCTTGATATTCCCGCGCTACCAAACCTTTTCTCCAATTACCGTCGATGTGGGATTGGAACTGTACAGTATTATCGATTACAACGAACAGAAAGGCATTTTTCGGTTTTGCGGTAAACTAATTGTAACCTGGACGGATGAAAATTTGATAGACTCTTCTGTTGGGTGGTACACTCCTCAAAAATATTCCGAGCTGAATGAACTTGTTTTTCAGAAAGAGAACATTTGGCTTCCTCCGTTAACGATCCAAAATGGCGTTGATGAAATCAAGATGGTCGGAAACTTATCAACAGCGCTGAGAGTACTTCCAAATTCAGGCTACATTAAGTGGACACCAAAGATTAACCCGAGCACAAAGTGCACATACGATGCCAAATTCTTTCCATTTGACATACAAACATGTGTTGTAAAACTTGTGCCATGGGGTTTTCAAAACACAGAGATAATTCTGACTACTTCCTCCTCAGCTATAGATCTCAGTCATTATGACGAACAGACGCACTCTCAGTGGAGTGTAATGACCACCAGCATCTCGAACAAGACAATTTCGAACCAATCTTTCCTGGAGTTTTCAATAGTCCTTCATCGAGAACCTAGTTTTTTCATTTGGTACACTATTATACCCGTATGTGCTGTGACTTTGCTTATGTACTTTTCTTTTTTGATGCCAAACTCAAAGATGACACAGGGTCTAAGAATGACATTTCTGAAAGCTCGAATAAAAAATGTGAAAAAGACTAGAAAGGATATTTTATCTCCTCCTGTCATTGCAACTCGCAGTCGCTACATTGCAGTAGCATTCCTGTTCTTTGCCTTCATATTCAAACTAAATTTTTATCTTATTCCACATGTATCGAACCCGATCCCACTGATTTGTTATTTCCTTATAATTTCTTTGGTAGCCGTCGGTTTGGCCGCCATAATTTCTGTACTCGTGATGAGACTCGACTTCAAACCAAAACGACAAGAAGTTCCTGAAAGACTGAAGACCATCATTGCTTTTATCCTGCTTCGTTACTGGTATCCTAAAGAAAAGGAAAGAAGAGAAGAAAGGGAACTGCAGGGCAGACAACCAGTACAGACCGCAGGCGAGAAACGGCCTTTAACTGCCGAAAGCACTGGTGAGGGGGAGGAGGAGGTGAAAATAGATTACATGAAACCAAAGGAGGGAATAACCTACCACACGGTTACCACCACTCTCAACTCTTGTTTTTTCATGCTGTTTTTCGCGGTGTCTCTGACTTTCACCGTTCTCATTATCCTAACTGTTTCCGTTGGGAAGGACTCATGAAATCCTTATCTTCATACACTACACCTTGTTTGCACAAGATGTTAATATTTCATTAAAAATTTATTTTCGTTCATACTTGCGTTGTATCTATATTCATTTAATTGTAGTACCTTGGTGAATTCGAAAACAAGCCACGGTACATAATGTGATAAAATACATGCACTAAAATATATGTCTAAAGGGAGGGGGTTACATTTGTTAGTATTATAATTTTAGTATCAATTTGTTGATATGTAATTTTTCGATTTCCTTCAAATTATGACTTGCTGTCAAATACTATTACAATAATAGTTACGAAGTGCTTTTGTATGGAAGATTGTGTGATATTACAAAATTTATTATGTATGTATGTTATTGTAAATGTCTGAAAATAAAGCATAAAAATATCTGTATACTACCTTCCAGATTTTCATTTTGAATGTAAATATCAATACATGTACATGGCATCAACGTGTACGTATTTTATTTAATTGCTCGTAAAGACACCTCTTATGAAGCATGCTTTTACCATCAAAAGAGTGATACAAGCTCTCAATTGTTTTATATGATTTTCCTGTGATTTTTCCCGGAATGATAAAAAAAAAGGTGTTGTGTTTGCATATAAGATATTCTAGAGTCCAAATTTCGCTGTGATTTGGTGCATGATATGAATATCTGATACAACATGCCTAAAAGACTCGGATAATATTATAGGCCTCAACGTTATAACTTTTCAGAAAAAAATATTTACATATATGAAAATTAAAAACGTTATTTGTTAATATTTTTTAAATCTACGGATAAAATTTTCAAAAAACATGTACATCGAAAAATATATATTTTAAAAAGAAATTAAAAGTAAATGACCAAATTTCAGATATTTCACTATATTCAAACGAGAGATAAAAGTACCAATACCGATCAAAATTGATAGAAATTACTAAACTAATCATATTGTTGCTAATTGTATGCACTTTTCATCAAGAAATTGGTTTCCTTTATAAATTCATTTAATTTGTAAACCATTCTACATCAAGGGACTGTAGTTTTCTGATTGGTTCAAATTTGAAAAATCATAATATTTCTGAATTTTGATAATTTCATTTCAATTTTTTTTATACGCCCGTCATTAGACTTATTATTATTATTATTATTATTATTATGTTATGGCGCTGTCCGTGCGTCTTTCCGGCTGGCTGTCTGTCCATCCGTCCGTCCCGGGTCATGTTTTCTGGACTTTTTTTTACGTAACGGATGCATGTACAACTTTGAAATTTGATCACAATATCTCCCTCAAGAATTGTAAGAGTGAGTTTCCATTTCATCTGGATTGGTCCATTCTTGACCTACTTTAGGGCTATAAGTAGGTCAAACAGTTTTCCGAACTTTTTTTCATTACAGATACAGATATTGTCCTGAAATTTACACATTAGCTTTCTTTCAGAGAAATACAAGTTCAGTTTGCATTTCAGCTGGATTGGTCCATCCGTCTGTGACCTATATTAGGACTAAAAGTAGGTCAAACAGTTTTTCTGGCTTTTTTTTTTCCATTATGGATACATATATTGCACTGAGATTTAGTCAAAGGCTTCCTCTTGGACGAATACAAGGTCAGTTTGCATTTCAGCTGGATTGGTCCATCCTTGACATACCTTTCAGCTAAAAATAGGTCAAACAGTTTTCCAGATTTTTTTTGGCATGGTCACAGGTATTGGTCTGAAATCTAGTCACAACCTCCCTTTTTGAGAAATACATAATCAGTTAACATTTCAACCATGGTGCACCATGACCTTCTTTAGGACTATAAGTAGATCAAATGGTTCCCTGGACTTTTTATCATCATACATAGATATTGCACCGACATTTTGTCACAACCTCACTCTCAGAGAAATACATAATCAGTTCACATGTCAGATGGATTGGTGCCCCAGGACCCACTTTAAGGCTTTTCTATTCAGAATGTGTGTTGTATCAATTCAGAGTGCATGATATGCTTCCAGGTTAAATTTCAGTGTCCAACGGGCGTATATTATACCATTTGCGGTACTCTTGTTAAAAATGTATTTCTCTGATATATCTTTTTTCTAATTGATATGTTTTTGAAGATTTTATCTGTAGATTTAAAAAAGGTTAGCAAAAAACGTTTTCAATTTTCATAAATATTTTTTTATCTAAAAAATTAGAACGTCTGCCTGAATCGCTTAGGCATGTTTTCTTAGATTTTCATATTATGCATACAATCATAGCGAAATTTGGATTCTAGAGTATCTTATTCGCAAGCAAAGTACCTTTTTATCATTCCGGGATAAATCACAAAAATCATATAAAATAATTGATATCTTGTATCACTCTTTTGATGGTGAAATCATACTTCATAAGATGTGTTTTAAGGAGCCATTGAACAAAATTTTAGTATAATGAGCTACCTTAAGAAAGACTTGAGATTTTTAAAAGACGTGTGGAAAATTTTAAAAAGGTTTTTTAAAAACGGTAAACTGTAAGTAGAAAATCTCAGTACCTAAATCTGAACATGGAATTTCAGTGAAACGGAATTTAATTTCATCACAGAAATAGATTGCCGAAGAGCATTAGGACCACACTAGTGTCGTTTTATAACAGAGAGATTGATTAACTTTGATTTGCAATGACGTTATTAATTTTAAAATAATTAATTAGATTAACTAATATGAACATTAATACATACGATATGAAAGAGTGCCACCCTAGACAAGAAATCCTGCTCTAGCTAGGGGTCATGCATTTCACAATACATGTGTATTATTACGCATCCAGTTAATATTTGGTTATTTGATGTCCAAGAGTCATGAAGACTTGTAACGAAACAACGCATTTTCACTATATCAATCAAAGAATCCCGCCGCATAGTACCAGAACTACTGACCCTGCATAGGGGCCATGAGTAAAAACTTCTTTTTTATTGCAATTGGTTGTCGTGCGTTAACAAATAAACATTTTTAACTTCTTGATAATTACCATTCTAATTCTTTTCAAATTTGGTTTGAAGCATATTTGGGACAAGGGGGACCTAAATTGTAAGTTTCAGGACTCCTGTACTCCTGGCTCCTAAGAGCGAGGCAAAAACTGCCAAAATTTTACAAATTTTCAAAAATCTTCTCTACAACCGCACATGTGTAAGAAAAACTAAATAGATTATGATGTAGAACAGGAAGGCCTCTACCAAAATTGTGAATTTCATGATCCCCGGGGTAGAGGTTCTAACCCCAGGGAGGGGTCAAACTTTGTACATAGTGTTTATGTGTAAAACACTTAAATAACATCTTCTTTTGTGCTATTGATACTAAATTGAAACTAAATAGATATTTAGAAAGAACAGGTAATCTTTTACCAAAATTGTAAATTTGATGTCCCAGGGGTAGGGGTTTTGGTATCAGGATGGGGCCCAAATCGTCAATTATTAAATTGGGGAACAATAGAACATTTTTAACTTCTCTTGATAAGTACCATTCTAATTCCTATAGCCACATAAGTGCAAGAAAAACTGAATGCATAGTGACGTAGAGTAAGAAGGCTTCTACAAAATCGTAAATTTTATGATCCCAGGGGTAGAGGTTCTGACCCCAGAGTGGGGCCAAAGCTTAGTATTATATATTATATATACATGTATGTGTAAAACATTTAAATAATGTCTTCTTTAATGCTTTTAATACTAAATTGAAACTAAATAGATATTTAGAGGGAGTAAGTCAACCTTTACCAAAATTGTAACATTCATGATCCCATGGTGTAACTGTTTTGATTCCAGGGTGGGGCTAAATTATTATAATGGTTATTGTCTTTATCATTTGTTTGTTGTTACGATATAAAAAACTAACTTCATATTTAGGAAAAGCAGGAAAGGATGTACCAAAATTATTAATTTTGCAACCTTAGGGTTTTGACTATAGGACAAGTCCAATATTGTGTTAATGTTACATATATTATATTATGTAAAGCCTTTCATCAGTTAGGCACTTTCGAGGGCATCTTGTTTTATACTGTTTCTAAATATTAGAATTCAGCTTTGATATGCAGAACAGTATTTCATAGCCCTTGGCACTAGTGATACTTTAAGTTAATAAACCGGTGACCGATAAGGCCTGTGGGCCTCTTATTATAATGACTTTCTATGATATTCTGAAGTCAAGACCCTCTCCCCTTTTTTGATAAAAAAAAACCAAAACATTTTTACTTCATGTACATGAATCATTGAGACCCGCCTTGGACAAGACCGGGTCAGGAATTTTAAATCTTTGTAGACGCTTCTTTAAGTATTATTTCTATGCACTGATTGATGTTCAGGAGTCAAGAAACAATGAATTTTCATTATATAAGCTGGTTCCACTCGAAAACCTAGAAGTCCTGATCCAGGGGCCATGAATTTCAGTTTCGTTAATGCATCATTGCTCATTACATAATTGGTATATTTAATTCCAGATGCAGCAACTAATACAACAAATCATAAATTGTAAACCTTTATTGCATAAACGAGAGCAATGACAATTTGTGGCGAGTATTTGTCACAATCTATTTATACAATGTATAAATTACTCCAGGGGAACCCAGAGATTCACCAACTGCCAGAAGGGCCACCGGTCTCCAATTTAGAGTAACCGTGATGAGCGATACCTCGTGGTACCGTAACAAGAGAGAATACCACATATGAAGGGGAAATCAAGTACTGGCTCAGGTCCTCACTCTATCCTGCCTCCCCTGGTGCCATACACTGGGGTAAGCCACAAAACTTGCCCTTGGTACCTCAAGGGTCAAGCCGGCCCCTAAGGTAAACAAAGGTGACCCCCACATCCCCCCACTACTGAGGATGGAATACCCAGAGTTTAGAGCCAGACATAAGCGAAATCCTCAATCGTGGTAATCCCTAAGTTCCGCCAAATGGACTTGTCTAAATACAAGTTCACCCGCCAACAACGCGTTATCGTAATTAATTACATAATATACCCTGAATTTCACCCATCAGTCCTTCCGAGAAGACAAACCACAATAACATATGTAAAGAGCGAGTCATACAAACACCACTTCAAATGAGCCGTAACTTACTGCAATTCGTCTGGAAATACAGTTACCCCCCCCCCCCCCCCTTTCGGCATTTAGTAAGAAAGTTTCAAGACCCCCTTGCAAGTCGTTGAGAAGCACGGCATTGCCTAAGTCATTCAGATGGTTACCATCATACCTAAATAGCTTTTTCTCCGCAAATGTGATAGTTGGATGTCTAATGACTACCCCCCCCCCTTCCGTTCTAAGAAAGTTCCTGACCTTACGGTTGATGTCCTTGCGCGTGGCATCCACTTTAGAAGCACTTTTGGCATTCTGCCAATATAGACCAAATGATGGTCATATCTGGGGCCAGCACCTTGCAACGCAGGAGAACATTTAATTCGATTAAATAACTCCACCTCAGGTAAAATCCCAGATCATTGGATCCCAAGTGTACTATCAAATACTGAGGTGCAGGGTTAGCTCCTGATTTACTATAAAACAAGTTGTCAAACTGTTCCCATTTCATGCCTCTAACCCCCAAACCAAAATATCCGGATGTTCTTATCTTGGACTGTAAGATGCCTCCCTCCGGGACGACTGTTAACGCTACAGGCAGCTCAATGGACAATGGAGGATCCCATTATCCAGACTACTGTTGGCTTTCCTGCAAAACTTGGTATTTGTTAGTATAGTGCATAAATAGTATGACACGCCTACATGATACATGCATGTAAAATCAAAAGCATATTAAAACAATCTAATATAATAAGTGTACGCCCCTGACTTCCATCTGCCCCATTGTTTGATTACTATATCTGGGATACCCCTCATCGCTGCCTCTGTTGCTGCCCCAATTCGAAATGAGTGTGTCCTAAATTGCCCATTGTTTATGTTGCAGAATTTTAAGGTTTTGGCCAAAATAGATGCAAACTGATAACGCGTTAGGGGATTGTCATCATAGTGGATTAATAATTGGCTGTCTGCTGTAATATCGTTGTTTCTTACCGCTAATAATTTAGACAATGAAGTTACTGGACAAGCTGGGCCCCCCGTTTCTAATAACCATAAGGCCCAATTGATCAGTTGTCATCTTAACCTGTCTGCACCCGAAGTTTCCCACAATGTCAATGTCGCTACGGTGTAGCGGTCTTGGGTCATAAAACTTTAATGACTTGGTAGTCAATTCCCCTACACGCAGAAATCCAAAGAAAGCTTGTTCAGAGCTTGTTGGGGCCCTTGTATCCAGACTCTGGGAACTTCTTTTGGCACCCTCTAACAACTTAGTGACTATAAATGACTTGGTAACATCGCTGAGACCTTGGATTTTGTACATGTATGACAAACCTGATATTTTTATCGTAATGGATGCTGGTGTGCGATTTTTTTGTGGACATATAAGCTATGAATTGCACCATATGAACCAAGGGCGCTGGCCATGTCAATTGTAAGCTAAATATATATCTGAAATGGTTAAAACTTTCAACGGCTGCCTTATATGTTAGCCATGTATTCTCTGCCATTGAAGCTCTCAAGAGCCTATTAGTTTCAACTATCAAATCTGCCATATATTGGCGGGGGGGGGGGGGGGGGGGGGAGTGGAGATGGTGCTGGATCTGCATGTGGAGCCAAAGCCTGAAAGCGGTTCCACTGACAACGAGAAATAGAATCGGTTATTGTGTTAATGTACTGAGCTCCAAAGTTTATGTTAAAGCGCAGCATATGAAGTACCAGTTTCCTTACCAATGTCATGACCTCAAGCGATTTGGAAGATTTTTTATTGATTATCTGTACTGCTGCATGAAACAATATCCTCCTATTAGCTAGCTGGGGACCCCAGACAGACAAAGCCAACACTACTGGAAAGAGCTCTAAAATGTCATGTCGCTTAATCTACCTGCTTCTGACCAATGTTGTGGCCATCTACCATAGGCCCATTTGTTCTGAAAGAAAATCCCAAAGCCACCAGAAGGCCCACCTCAACTGCAGCTCCTGTAATGTCAGGTTTTTTTGTTGTTTTTTTTTTTATATATGCAAAGTTGTTTGTAGTTGACTACGCAGTTCCGTTAATTTGTCCTGAGGCAGGCGCAACTGCATCGCTGCTGTATCAAATTCAATCCCTCAAAATGTTAAACATGTCGTCGGCTCGACAGTCTTGTCGTCAGCTATGGGAACCCCCAATTGCGCACAAACCTTATGAAAAATTAGTAAAGTGTGACTACATGTTCCGTCTACTGACTTGCCCTCAAACACAAAGTCATCTAAATAATGAATAATATTGTAATTCAGGGACTTTTACGGATCAACCAGTGTAGGAATGTGCCGAATCGGTTGAATAAAGCACAAGACAATTTTGAGCCAAATGGCAAACATTTGTCGAAGTAGTAGTTGTTATTGCATTTAATGCCTAAAAGATCGAAATCACCTTGGTATATAGGTAGCAGACGAAAGGCGCTCTTAAGGCCAGTTTTGGCCAGTAATGCGTTGGGCCCCAGTGTTTGAATCATGAGGATCACTTCGTCAATATCGGAGTATTTAACAGTACAAATGTATGGATCAATGCGATAATTAACCGAGTCATATTGTGGGTAAGACAAGTGAATTAATCTGAAATCGCCATCCCTACTTTTTAGGTAAGAGACCTACTGGCGAAATGCGAAGAGTGGGGAGTGGAACATAGGTAAAAGGACCTGCTACCCTACCCAATGCTACTTTCTTAGATATTTTTTCTTCAACCAATTGAAGTGCCTCTTGCGCAGATTTTAAATTATTGGATACCCTAAATTGCCTAGGCCCCGAATAATGCAATGAAAAACCAATCCTAAAACCAGTCAAAGGTTGTTGTCTGTCGAGTTCAAAGGGGTAAGATTCCAGTTCAATTGACTTACTTACTTACTTAATCCACTTCGTCCCATGGGGGACATAGGGCAACCACAGTAGCTTTCCACTTTTTTCTGTCTTGGGCTATTTTTTTGGTTTCTCCCCATGTTTTATTGATGGCCTGTAACTCTGCATTGATCCCTCTACGCCAAGTGTTTTTCGGTCTGCCCCTCTTACGTTTGCCTTGTGGATTCCATTCTAGAGCTTGTTTAGTTATGCTGGTGTTAGGTTTTCTTAATGTGTGTCCAATCCACTTCCATCTTCTTGTTCTAATTGTTATCTCAATTGGTTCTTGTTTGGTTCTTTTCCACAGTTCTTTGTTGTTAATCGTATCTGGCCATCTCACACCAAGGATGTTTCTTAGGCAGCGGTTTAAGAAGACTTGGAGTGTCTTGATGGATGCTGATGTTTCTCTCCAAGTTTCGGACCCATAGAGAAGGACAGATTTGACATTAGAGTTGAAAAGCCTTAGTTTGGTACTAGTTCTCAAGGTGGTGTTTCTCCAAACTGGTTTTAGTATAGCAAAGGCTTGTTGAGCTTTCCTTTTCCGAGCTTTTATGTCTTCGTCGGTTCCACCTGTAGTGCTGATGATACTGCCCAGGTATGTGAATTCTTCTATATTTTCTACTTCTTTGTGTCTTATTTGTAGTTTCTCTGTCTGAGCAGTGTTTATTGTCATTATCTTTGTCTTTACTGGATTGATTAGAAGGCCTGTTTGTCTTGCTGTTGATTCAAGACTGATGGTCTGTTCTTTTGCGTCCTGAAATCTATGTGATAGCATACATATATCGTCGGCAAAGTCAAGATCTTCCAGGCGGTTTTGTAATGTCCACTGTATACCTTTTGGGTTTTTATATGCTGTTTTAGTTACCCAGTCTATAACCATTAAGAATAGGAGAGGGGACAGGAGACAGCCTTGCCTTACACCGGTAGTGACATCAAACGGATCGGTCAGGTTTCCATCATGAACTATTTGGCAGTTATATCCATCATAAAGCTGTTGAATGATAGAGATGATTTTATGAGGTATGCCATAGTGTTTGAGAATATCCCACAGTACCTGGTGGTCGATACTGTCAAAAGCCTTTTCGAAGTCTACAAAGATCATATAAAGAGATGTTTGCCATTCAATTGTCTGTTCTACTATGATTCTTAAGGTGGATATCTGGTCTACACAGGAACGCTCTTGTCTAAATCCTGCTTGTTCATCTCTAAGCATTTTGTCTAATTTTGCTTTAATTCGATAGAGTATGACATAACACAGGATTTTGCTTGGAATGGATAACAGGGTGATCCCTCTCCAGTTGTTACATGAGGAAAGGTCACCTTTCTTTGGAAGTTTAATAAGGAGTCCTTTTCGCCAATCATCTGGAATTTGTTCTTCCTTCCAGATTCTGTTTATCAGGCGGTGAAGGGCCTCGACTGACATATAGTCCATGGCTTTAATTGCCTCTGGTGGAATGTTATCAACTCCTCCTGATTTCCCATTTTTAAGATGTTTATTGCTCTATCTATTTCATCTCTTGTAACTTCTTCAATATTTATATCTAGTGGTTGCCCCGCTTCTATATCAGGTGGATTTGTCGGTGGTGGTCTATTTAGTACTTCCTGAAAATGTTCTTTCCATCTCTTAAGTTGTTCTTCAATCTTGGTTATTACATTTCCGTTTTTATCTTTTACTGGTGTATTGGTAGTCGGTGGTTTACCACTCAGCTGTCTGGTGATGTTAAAGAGAGTTTTGATGTCTCCTTTACTACATGCTGTTTCTGCCTCTTGTGCTAGATGTTCTGCATACTTTCTTTTGTCTTTTTTACAATTTTTCTTCACCTCCTGATCTTTTTGGGTGTAGTTCTCCTGTGCTTGACGTGTTTGGTGTCTGGTTGTAGCTCTTACCACTTTCTCTTTAGCTTGTCTTCTTTCCTCAACTCTAGCCCAAGTGTCATCTGACATCCAATGTTTACGTTTGTTTTGGACATAACCTATGGTTTCTTCACATGTTTGTATAATGGCTTTCTTAGTTTTCTCCCATATAGTATTAATATCATGGTCTTCCTCTTCGATCGATAAAACAGAGAATCTGTTTTGTAAGGTTATTTGGTAGTTTTGTTTTGTAGAGGGTTCCTTTAGTTTTGCAACATTTAACTTTTTCCTCTTTGGTTCTGTTTTTTTCTTTGATAGCAGCTTTAGTTTGATGGTAGCCATTAGCATCGGCACCTCTTTTGTTTCTAACATCTTGCAGTGATGATCTCCATCTGTGTGATATAGCAATGTGGTCTATTTGGTTCTCTGCATTTCCTGCTGGTGATACCCATGTGATCTTGTGGCATGTTTTGTGTGGGAAGAATGTTCCTCCTATCATTAATTTATTGACTGCACAGAAGTCTGCAAATAACTCTCCATTTTCGTTCATATTTCCTATTCCATGTGTTCCAATCTCTGTCTCCCTCCCTACTCTATCTGATCCTACCTTTGCATTTAGGTCACCCATGATGATAAGGATGTCACGCTTTGGTGTTTTATCTACTGTGGATTGCAATGCATTGTAGAAATCATCCTTTTCAGATTCTTCAGCCTCATTAGTTGGAGCATAGACTTGTATGATGGTGGTTTTCTGGAATTTTGTGTCGAATCTTGCTGTAATTATTCTTTGTGAAACAGGATTCCACTCTAACAGTGCTTTCTTTGATGTTCTGTTGAGTAAAAATCCAACTTCTTTCTCATGTGGATCATTTATGTTTGGATTTCCCGAATATACGATGGTGTGCCCTGTGCTTATTGTTGTTATACCAGATGTGTTCCATCTAACTTCACTTAAGCCTAGTATTTCAATGTTGTATCTATCCATTTCTTTAGCTACTTGGACACACTTACCACTTTGATATAGCGTGCGGATGTTCCAGCACGCAATTCTTGTTGGATGTTTTGGTGAGAACAACTTTCTCGGCTTTCGCGTCATTCGTTGAACTCGTGTTTGGGAGGTTTGGTTTACCTCTATCTCTAGTCTTTGACGAGTAAGAGGATTTGCTTCTATGGTTGTTTCTGTAACCGATTTTATCCACTGATGGGGGGTTGGCCCTTCAGCTTCACCATATCCCTTAGTTTGACAGATTGTCACCCTACAAATTCCTTATCTTTCGATATAGGGTTGGATTTTGAAACCTGCAGAGTAGTTTTTATATCAGAGTCTCTTTCTCCTAGACTGGTTGCCGACCATGGCTATTGAGTCCTGTCTACCCATGTTTTGAATGTTGTGAACAACTAACGACTTTCAACGCCGGGTTTGAAATCAGAGTTTTCCTTCTCTTAGATGAATTGCCTTCCAAGGCTGAGGAGCTCCATCCACCCCAAGCACTGGTTTTAAGGCGCCAGGGTCTCGACTTTGCCCCTTCTCCTGTTCGTTGAAACAGTTCCACCACGAGAAGGTCAGGAGCTGGACTTTGGTTGTCAGAGGCTATATTTTTCGCACGCCCATAGGAACACTTATTTGAAACTGGGTGCTTATCTCCAGTATCACCCCTAGGCATAACAACCTTAGGAACCAGTTCAATTGACAATTGATGGTAATTGATAGGTGTGACAGCTAAGCTATACAAGTTGGACTGTCCCTTATTTTTTACCCATGGAACATTTGATTTGGGGATGCCCCCCCCCCCCCCCCCCCCCCGAAAATACATATGTGTCGAAACTTGCAGGATCCCTTATTGAATGCATAACAGCAGCCACCTGCTTTGAATGCTTTGTTTGACCCATAGTTAGACTTGTGCTTGACCCTTCCCCCAGGGTACCAGCTCCAAATCGTGGAGCTTGTGTTCTAGCCCACCCCTGACGAGATGCATTATTACTACCCGCAGTGTTAGTACCCGCCGGTTGTAACGGTTGACTTGGTGCTACATTAACATACATCACCCACAACTCATAATCAATAATCCCCCAGGATGATGTAGGGTGACGATCCTTCTTGAGGCTGTATTTGTTCATCGTAACTAGCCCACCCCGAATGACCTACTCTGCTGGCAGCTAGACGAATGTTGTGCAAGTATCGAAGCATCTCTTGGGTTTTGTCTGGAAAATTTTCCAGGTATATGGACATATAAATGATAAATGCAGTCGTCCAAGCTTGTACGTTGCATATGGGCTGTATATGCTGTTTCTTAATAACTAGTTGCCCATTTTTAATTACTATTTCACCTGCAGTGTGGGCATCAGTACGTAGGTCCCGAGCATGTTTTAACAGCAATGCCCGGTCAATATAACCATCCGCCCAAATTTTCTCGCGAATGGACTGAGGCACATGAGTGCCTATAGGGTCACAAATCTACTGGTGGGCGGCTAACTTGAACCTGCTCCCCTAAAGCGAGATCCCCAACACATGATTGACTCATTTCAAAACCTACATGTGTACGCCCCGCTGATTTCCAACATTAAAACTAGCATCTGTAATGAGGGGGTACAACCCCCTCTGCCTATCAAAGTCTATTGTCGTACCTGTGCTCAGCGTACTGGTTGTAGCCTCGATCTGGGCATTTCTGTGCGTTAGGCCTATTGTCCACCTCTACGAAAGGGTGTGGGTGGGTGGGGGTGGGGGTGGGGTTACGTTCGGTCAGCAACTGAGACTCCTGAACAAAAACCGGAGGCGACAAAGCATCGTCTGTAGATCTACCAGGTCCTGTACCTGCTTTCCGAGTCTTAGCACGCTGAGTGCGGCGCGGGGGACAGGCTGGCTGCTTACAATCTCCGCCGGATTCCTGAAATTGGCGGACCTCTGCCTTTTTGGTCGCTTGATGACACTCGATGCAGTACTTGTAGACTGCCGTTTACTGTTTTTTGGCGGCATATTGTTCGATGGTGATGGATTCACAAAAGTTAGATTGTTGAAATTCTCGGGTCTCCTTTCCATACGAGCGGTTAAAACTTTATGATCAAAAATCAGGATCCTACTAGGCTTGAATCTGTCATACAATGTGCTTAAACGCTTAAGGTAGACAAGGTTACAAGAGTTACCGCGCCTGCCCAGTAATTAAAAGCATTTATCGAAGACAGCTGTTGATAAATGCCATTAAAAGTAAAGACGAATTTTAAAGATTCGGTCATAAGGTATGGCATCTCCACTCAGTTTCCAGAAGAGCAGGGGCAATAAAATTCACAATTTTGCCCCTCTTGCGTACATCATTCCAGTTTTCCGATTGTGAAAAATGTTCAAATACTAATCGCGCGTTAACTGGACAAAAACAAAAACCAATAGGTCATGCACTTGAGTGACCTATATACATGTATTATAATGCTGCAGGTATACTCACTGGTCACGAAAGAACTCTCTCTTTCTCTCCGACGAAAGTTAGCGAAGGTGTCCTCACCACGTCTAGGAGATGATATACAAATATAATTATGTTATTGTAAAGGCAAAACAATATATCTTAGATAGTTATAAAGACACCTATAAAAGTTTATCTAATACACTCTTTTGAATTGTGATAAAAATGTTTTTGAGAGAGAATATTAGTAGAGACATGTCCCCACACCCCTTTTCTGTACTAATCTAATGTCTTATATCTAAATCTTTTTTTGTTCTGTAGATCACGTTTAAGGAACGCAACTGTAAGGACGGACTTTTTGTCATCATAGTACTCCTCTGTCCACTCAACGCAGCTCAGATGGTTAAGAATTGTCCTCACTTTGCATGTTTCAGCCTCCTCTCCCCCTCTAGTTTTCATATAAATCTATAGCAATGAACAAATTAAGAAAAAGGAATATAACTTGCATTGAAGTCATTAATCAAACAGGAATTAACTGGCATAATCAAGTTTTAAGTTCCTATACAGATAAGACGGTTAATTATCGGCCGCCAGGAGGCAGGCAATTCCTAGTATTTTTATAAAGACGACCGTGATTTACTGCGGGTGTACTTTATAAAATGATAAACGTAATTTGATGCGATCTCGTTGCGAGCAACGAGTGGGTCTTCCGTCCAATTTTAGATGTGATGAGATAAGAATTTCACTGAGATTTTCCTTCATAAATAATGATACAAATATATTGTTTAGATGTACAATTTAGCTTCGGTAATGTTTTACAAATATTGATCATTTAAGTGTTATAAATTAAAGACTGTCTGCCTTTCTCGGCCACTAATTAAAGGGGTCAGCCTTTTTTCGAGAAAAAAGTTAATAATGTTATTTACTGCGATACAAATTCGACTGATCAGGCGAGTCATGTCGCCCGGAGGCCTATTTTTTGATATCATTCTAGATATATCTCCCAAAACTGAACAAATTTTGTTCTACATGTCCTATCAAAATTTTCTTGAGAAAAAAGTTATTGATTGCGACATTTATCAGACTGTTAAGGCGAGTCATAAGGCCCGTGGGCCTTTTTCTTGATATCGTTTGAAAGATCTTGCAAAACTGAACAACTTTTGTCCTACATGTCTTATCAAAAGTTTCTCCAGAAAAAAGTTATTCATTGTGACACTAATCAAACTCTTCAGGCGAGCCATGAGGGCCGTTCGCCTTTTTCATGATGTTGTTCGAAAGATCTTGCAAAACTGAACAACTTTTGTTCTAGATGTCTTATTAAAAGTTTCTTGACAAAAATGTTATAGCTTGCAACAATAACCCAACTGTTCAGGTGAGCCATGAGACCCGCAGGCCTATTTCTTAACATCGTTAGTTAACGCTTGCGAAACTGAACAACTTTTGTTCTACATGTCTTGTCAAAAGTTTATCGAGAAAAAAGTTATTAATGTTATTAATTGTGATACAAATTCGACTGTTCAGGCGAGCCATGACGCCCGGAGGCCTATTTTTTTTTTTATATCATTAGATATATCTTGCAAAACTGAACAACTTTTATTCTATATGTCTTATCATTGGTTTCGTGAGAAAAAAGTTAATCATTGTAACAGAAATTCAATGGTCCAGGCGAGCCATGAGGCCCATGGGCCCATTTCTTGATATGGCATGAAAGATCTCAATAAACTGTTCAACTTTTGTTATATATATCTAAGCAAAATATTTACGAGTAAAAAGTTCTGATTTAAAACGTAGAAAAAAATTGGGCACTGTTTTAAACTCTATTTTCGACCCTACCGAGCTTCCATACTAGGCACTTTCAGAAATTTTGAAAACCCAGGTGCACAACTACAACATGTCGTCTAACATCACTGAAAATTTCAGCACTCTAGCTTTTATCGTTTTTGAGATTTTGGCCGGACAAAATGGTCATCTGAAAATCGATAAAAGGGGATAACTTTCGACCAGAAGTGAATATTAAAAAAAAATATATATTTATCAGGTTTAGATCATGATACATCATCCCTGAAATTTTCAAATAAATCCATCCAGCCACCTCTGAGAAATCGTCTGCACAAAATGTGTAAAGAGAAAAATAACAACTAGATACTCATTACTAGTAATGAGTAGGGCTTAAGTTGGAACACTTCCGGTACACAGCTAAAAAAAAAAATTAAAAAAAAAAATATTTATCAGGTTTAGATCATGATACATCATCCCTGAAATTTTCAAAGAAATCCATCCAGCCACCTCTGAGAAATCGTCTGCACAAAATGTGTAAAGAGAAAAATAATAACTAGATACTCATTACTAGTAATGAGTAGGGCTTCCGTTTGAACACTTCCGGTACACAGCTTTCTGTTCTTACAAGAATCATTCAAATATATCAGAGAATGTGTCTTTTCAAGACATGAGAGGTGTGTTAATGAAGTTTTCACCCATTTCTCGTCACTTCCGGTGACGGCCGGAAGTAATATTCAGATGTGTTTTCCCATAAACCACAGCGACTCTCTATTGTCTATATTCCCTGAAAGTTTCGCGTCTCTATTTGAAAGAGTTCTCAAGAAAAAGAAGCAGACTAAAGAAAGAAAAAGTATTGGCTTACTACCGACCGGAAGTGGATTTTGAAAAATAAAATTGTCTTAACTCTAGATGTTGATATTCTTCTTAAAATATTTGAAAATCATATCAAACACTTGAAATATAAACGAGATTTATGGGGGGGGGGGGGCACAAAGACGAAAGGTATAAGAGTATTTTATCGAGAAACCGGAAGTAACCGTTTTGACTACCGACAGGTCAACATTCTTTGAATACTTTGAAAGAGACTTAATAAACCAGTGTAGGTTTCAATTTAAAAGAAAAAGTTTGAAATTAGTGATTCTTTCAAACACTTCCCGTTACGACCGGAAGTGATAACGAAAAACAAATTAATGTGGATGCACTATGCAATCGAGAGATCTATAATACCTAAAAGTTTCATTTGTTCCTCTTTAGTCGTTTTTGAGATTACCTCCGGACAAGATGATTTTTTGAAAAATGGAAATCGGACATATCTTACGAACGGAAGTAGAGTTTGTAAAAATGAAAGATCGTGTCTAAGGGTACTACAGTTCTCTATCATCTCCATAATTGGCAAGAAAATCCATTTAGACATCTTTCAGAAATCGTGTTGAAAAAAATTTGAATATAGTAAATTTTTCAGACACTTCCTGTTGAAACAGGAAGTGACGTCCACTCATATACAAAATATGTTTAAGATGGACTATTGCTAATTTGAATTTGTTCAATAGTCCATTTTAAACATATTTTGTATATGAGTGGACGTCACTTCCTGTTTCAACAGGAAGTGTCTGAAAAATTTACTATATTCAAGTTTCAAGTGTATATCTATACTCGTTCCGCAGATATCAGGGAAACAAAGTCTGAATTTGTCCACACCATATCTAACGACCGGAAGTGAATTTTACAAAAATATTTGACGTTACTATAGACATATATAGTGACTATAATATCTGAAAAACTCAACTCATTAACTTGTTTCATGACCGAGATCTATGGCACTGAAAAATGAGAGAATGAATAGTCTTTCTTTGATATAACCGGGAGTTGGAGATTCAACTTCCGGTGGGGTCATCATTTTTTGAGAATTAGAACGAGACCTAGTAAACTGATATAGGTTTCAATTTGAAAGAAAATTTTTTGGAATTAATGAGTCATTTAATCACTTCCGGTGACGACCGGAAGTGACGGCGAAAAAAAATATTACGTGCATGCACCATAGAGAAAATAGATCTATCATCCCTGAAAGTTTCATTCGATTATCTTTAGTGGTTTTCAAGTTTACCGCCGGACAATGTTGCTATCAAAAACCGGAAAATCGGACGTATCTCACGAACGGAAGTGAATTTTGAAAAAATGAAAAAAAAATACCTCGAGGTACCATCGTTGTCTATAATCTGTGAAAGTTTCAGGAAAATCCATCCAACCGTCTCGGAGACGAAAGGGGAAAAAAATAATAATAACTAGACACTCATTAGTAATAGTAATGAGTAGGTCTTCTGTTAGACCACTTCCGGTAAAGAACTTTCTATTCCTACGAAAACCATTTAAATGTATCAGAAAATGTGCCTTAACAATGAATGAGAAATGTATTATCGAATTTTTTACTCCTTTTTCGTAACTTCCGGTGACGACCGGAAGTACTATTCAGATGCGTTTTCCTATAAATGACCGCGACTCTTTACTGTCTATATTCCCTGAAAATTTCACGTCTCTATCTGAAAGAGTTCTTAACAAAAAGAAGTAGACTAAAGAAAGAAAAAGTAGTAGGTTACTACCGACCGGAAGTCAATTTTGAAAAACAAAATTATCAAAACTTTAGAAGTTGATACTTTTATTAAGACATGTGAAAATCATATGAAAGACTTCAAATATAAGCAAGATTTATGGGGACAAAGAGACGAAAAGTAAAAAGGTATTTTATCAAGAAACCGGAAGTAGTCGTTTTGGCTACCGACAGAGTCAATATTCTTTTGACACTTTGAAAGAGACTTAATAAACTAGTATAGGTTTCAATTTAAAAGAAAAAGTTTGAAATTTGCGATTCTTTCCATCACTTCCGGTGACGACAGGAAGTGACGGCTGACATGTTCAACCCCCCTACTGCACACCTACAAACAGAGATTGATCATCCCTGAATATATGATGAACCTATATTTTACCTTTTCCAAGAAAAATGCTGGACAAAATTCCTTTTGAGAAACAGAAAATCGGCCATATTTTCCGACCGGAAGTGAATTTTGTAAAATCAAAAATAATTATAGCAAGGTCATTTCATAAGACATTATTCCTGAAAATTTCAAGAAAATATATCAAGCCATCTCTGAGAAATCACTCGAAGAAATCGTAAAATCGATATTTTTTTCAAATACTTCCGGTATAGACCGGAAGTGACGGACGAAAAAATTGAATGTATGTGTACAATGGACTAATGTTAGTTGATCAGCTCTACAAGTTTCAAGCGTCTATCTATATTCATTATTCAGAAACTGAAAAAACAAGGTTTGAATATGTCCACCCCATATCTCACGACCGGAAGTGAATTTACAAAAATATTTAAGTGTACTCTAGACATTTATAGTGTCTATAACATATGTAAAATTCAAATCATTAACTTGTTTTATGACCGAGATTTATGGCACTGAAAAATGAGAAAATGAATAGTCTTTCTTTGATATAACCGGAAGTTGGAGATTCAACTTCCGGTGGGGTGAACATTTTTTGAGAATTTGAACGAGACCTAGTAAACCGATATAGGTTTCAATTTGAAAGAAAAAAGTTAGAAATTTATGATTACTTTAATCACTTCCGGTGACGACCGGAAGTGACGGCCGGCATTCTTAACCCCCTACTGCACGCCTACAAAGTGAGATCTATAAACTCTGAAAATTTGGTGACTCTATCTTTTAACGTAAAGCCAAACATAGATATTTTTTTTATTTTAGACTGACTAGGGTCAGAAGCTACAAGTTTACTGTCAAAATAGAATGGGGTGCATAGTCTTATGAGATTAGCATTTTTATACTGTTGTGCACCGAATTTCAAAGAAAATTATTTATTAAAATTGCTATGTCCATATCAATGGTGACCGACCGCATTGTTTATGAAATATTCGAACTAAAATCAAACACATCAAAATCAAAATCTTGTAATCAACGAGTTTGGCCGCAAAAACAAACAATTGATGTATTCATATATGCATTTTACACAATAATACGGCCAATTTAATTACCGGTCGGTTCTCTGGTTAATGTGGAGATGATAACACGATAATGAATGACTTTAAATGTTAAACAATTGACCACAGCAGGGTAAACAGCTGTCGATGTACTTTATTACATAATCACCGACTTTTTTGCAGCCATAAATTACCTGAGGCTGTGACCAGCTCTGTTTGCACTGGAGCGACGCGAGATTTCCGGTCGCACGCGTTAACTGAATAAACAGATTTTGACTGCATAAACAAACAGGCGATAATGTGTCACTGACAAAGGATTAAAAATACAATTTATTGCAAAAAGGGATTTTCGCCACTTTCAATTTTTTTTCCGCCATTTTTGAAAAAAATTCGCCATTGGCGAAAATGGCGAAGCCCAGCTCGAGCACTGACGCTAACCATTAGCCTAGTGAGGACCTCGGTTCAAAAAGAAAATTACGAATATCTAAAGTTTGGTTTGATCAATTTAAAAACAAATATCATATTCAGCATTCTATTAAGAGTCTCTATTTATCTTACCTTTATCAAAGAAAAACATTAAAAAACAAAAAAGTTGAAAAAATCCATTTTTTAAATTCCCTTCCGGTAGCGACCGGAAGTGATGACGACGTACGAAATAGTGCTTATGCAAATCTATAAGTCATGTTCTATCATCTCTAATAAGTCTCCAGTTCATATCTTTAGTCCTTCCTGTAGATCACCCGCGGACAAAGTTCCATTTGAAAATCAGGAAATTGTCCATAACTTGGAACCGAAATGGAATTTTCCCAATTTTTTTGTGATAAACAAAGTTCATAATAAAATGCATTTTTCCTGAAAGATTCACTGAAAACCACTGTATAGTTTTCGAGAAAACTCCTGCAAAAAATTTGGTCAAAAAAAAAATAATAATAACTAGACACGATCTCGTTGCGAGCAACAAGTAGGTCTTCCGTCCGATTTGTTGATGCACTCGGAGTTAAAAAAAAAAAAAAAAAAGACAAATGAGTCCCAATTTAGTTTCCGACTTTAAGACACTTTAGATATAATCAATTTTTCATATCATAAGCTTCTGAAGCAAAGTTGCGGTGAAATTCGTTGAAATTCGACTCTCCAGGCGAGCCATAAGGCCCGCAGGCCTATTTCTTGATGTCATTTGTTAGCCCTCTATAGACTCAACAACTTTAGTTCTATATGTCTTTACAAAATATTTACCTGTAAAAAGTTATTGAGATCGACCGATATCGACAAAAAATCGACTCTACAGGCGAGCCATTAGGACCATAGGCCTATTTCTTGATATCAATCGATAGATCTCGATAAACTGAACAACTTTTGTTCAATATGTCCTTACAAAATATTTACCAGTTACAAGTTTTTGAAATCGACTGATATCGACAAAAATCGACTCTACAGGCGAGCCATGAGGCCCACAGACCCATTTTTTGATATTGATCGATAGGTTATGACACATTGAACAACTTTTGTTCAATAATGCTTTTCAAAAAATATGTCGTTTTAAAGATATGAGGCGTCAAATATTTACGATTTTGGCCCTTAAAATCTCTAATTACGTAACATATGACCTACTTTTTGATTTGATAAGATCAAGCTCGTTGAGATGAACATTTCCGCTTCTACAACTTATTATAAAATATTAATAGTTTCTGAGATATTCTCAAAAACATTTGGACCCTTCTGAACCCCTAATTTAAAGGGCCAGCCCGTTTTGCTTGATATCGTAAGAAAGGCCTTGTCATTTGAAACATTTTTTGCTCAACAAGTATTTAGAAATTCTTTACCGTTCTCGAGTTATCTCTACAAGAAATATTTAGGGGCCAAACTGTAGCTCCCTAACGGGGCCACATAGGGAAAAAACGAAATGTACATATTGTTTAGATTATCATTCTGAACAACTTTTGTTCAATAATGCTTTTCAAAATATTTGTCGTTTTCAAGATATGAGGCGTCAATTATTTATGATTTTGGCCCTTAAAATCCCTTATTACGTAACATATGACCTACTTTTTGATTTGATAAGAACAAGCTCGTTTAGATGAACATTTCCGCTTCAATGACTTATTACAAAATATTAATAGTTTCTGAGATATTCTCATAAACCTTTGGACCCTTCTGGGCCCCTAATTTAAAGGGTCAGCCCCTTTTGCTTGATATCGTAAGAAAGGTCATGACATTTCAAACATTTGTTGTTCAACAAGTATTTAGAAATTCTTTACCGTTCTCGAGTTATTTCTAGAAGTAATTTTTAGGGGCCAAACTGTAGCTCCCTAACGGGGCCACATAGGGTAAAAACGAAATATGCATATTGTTCAGATCATCATTCTGAACAACTTTTGTTCTCTATTGCTTTTCAAAATATTTGTCGTTTTCGAGATACAAGGGGTAAAAAATTTATGGTTTTGGCCCTTAAAATCCCTTATTACGTAACATATGACCTAAATTTTTATATGAATAGATTTGGATTGTTGAGATGAACATTTTTTGTTCTTTGACTTATACCAAAATATTAACGATTTTTGAGATATTTGATCTAGACTTTGAGCCCTTCTAGATCCCTAATTTAAGGGGCTAGCCCCTAAATCTTGATATTTTCGAAAAGATCTCGTAAATGTGCACAACTTTTGTTCTACATGTCTTAACAAAATATTTGCAAGAAAAAAGATATTGGAGATCAAAGGTCAAAAATCGCCGAAATCGGCGAAAAATTTTGGCATCCATTTTTTCAGGTCCAGGCGAGCGTTTAGGCAAATCGCCTCCGGTAAAATCGAATCCCCCACAAATCTTCTAAAATGTTTACTCTATCTTGTGTAGAAATTTCAAGACTCTAGCTTCAAAACTGACGGAGGAGATGTGTGGACAACAAGGCCCTTCAAAAAGTCACTAAAAGAGAGATAACTCCTGACCGGAAGTGACGTCAAGCACGAAATTTTGCAAGCAAAGTCTCGTCACCAAAAGACATCTTTCCTGAAAATTTCGTGAAAATCGATGGAGAAATGGCTGAGAAAAACGCGTGTACTACCAAGGAAAATAATAATAATAATAATAATAATGAAGAAGAAGAACGCGAACAATAATAGTAAGGTCTTCCGCAGGAGACGGAAGACCTTAATAACGAGCTATAACTGTGTTAGGATGCCAACACAAATGTCTCCGAACACCTCCCCATGTCAGAAAATGTTTTTGATGCCAGATATGCACTCAGGATCCTCCAAAAACCCTAGAAACTAAATTTGGTTTAAATCCGACGGACTTGTTTTTTGGCCGCCATTGGTAACGGAAGACCTTAATAATAATAAGAAACAGAGTAAAAATAATATGTTCCCAAACTTTTTTTGGGGAACATAATAAGAAACAGTAAAAACAATATGTTCCCAAACTTTGTTTGGGGAACATAATAAGAAACAGTAGAATCACTATAAGGTCTTCCGTGAAGAACGGAATACCTTAATAATAATAATAATAAGAAACAGTAGAATCACTATAAGGTCTTCCGTGAAGAACGGAAGACCTTAATAATAAGAATAAGAAACAGTAGAATCACCGTGAAGAACGGAAGACCTTAATAAGAAACGGAGCAAAAACAATGTCTCCGACACTTTGTGTTCGGAGACATAATAAGAAACGGAGCAAAAACAATATGTCTCCGATACTTTGTGTTCGGAGACATAATAAGAAACGGAGCAAAAACATTGTCTCCGACACTTTGTGTTCAGAGACATAATAATAATAGAGGAAAAGAAACATAAGAATCACTATAAGGTCTTCGGTTGAGACGGAAGACCTTAATAAACAGTAGAATCACTATAAGGTCTTCCGTCTGGAACGGAAGACCTTGATAATAATAACTAGAAATGATCTCGTTGCGAGCAACAAATAGGTGTTCCGTCCAATTTCTGACGAGATGGGATCTTAACTGGAAGAATTCAATTAGTGAAGAACGACTATACATGAAAGAAATAAACACGTATATGTAAGACACGATTTATCAATTATAAACAATTTCGGTTTTATTTTATTCACTTTCGAGTATCTCAGGAGTCCATAAAACGACTAAAAATTCCAAATGGACCGCGTAGGAACCCACACTAAAAATGTCCATGAAAAATACTGAGTTTTCGGACAACTTCCGGTTTCGAACAAACAAACTTCCGGTGGAAATGGTATGACTTATTACACTCTATTAAATAATGTTATAAGCATTAGAATTTAAAATGAGGAAAAATTACATATTTTAAGGTACTTCCGGTGGATGACGGAAGTGACGGCAACAAAATTGAAACACGTATGTCACATCTACAAATCACCATCTAACATTCCTGAAAGTTTCAAGACTCAATCTTAGATTATTTATGAGAAAACGCCAGGAGAAAAAACCCCTGAAATCGTAGTTATTTAACGAACGGAAGTGAATTTTGAAAAAAAAATCACTATACTATGAAGATTGATAATATCAATTATATATGTGAAAACCATATCAAACACTTGATTTATAAGCGAGAGATAGAATAGCAAAGAAAGAACAATTTTTCGAAGGTTTTCTCTAAAAACCGGAAGTTGTTGTTTAAACTTCCGGTAAGTGTAACATTTCCTGAAACTCCAGAAGACACTTAATTATTCCATGCACATTTTGTTTCAAAAGTGTAAATTTGATATTTGACATTTCTTTCGTTCACTTTGGGTGGCGGCCGGAAGTGACGGATGACAATGATAAATCTTATTACAAAGCTGCAAGTCACCACCAATCATCCCTGAAAGTTTCAAGACTCAATCGTTAAACGTTTATGAGAAAACGGCCGGACAAAATGTCATTTGAAAAACGAAAATTTGGCCGTAACCTGCGACCGGAAGTGAATTTTGAAAAAGTATTAAAGCGTACCCTAGAGTTCGATAATGTCAAAAATATCTGTAAATATCGTAGTAAAAAGTTAATAAATAAGCGAGATATGCTAGGACAAAGAAATATAAATTTTTCGAAGTTTTTCTCTAAAAACCGGAAGTTGCTGGTTAAACTTCCGGTAAGTCTTACATTTTCTGAAACACAGAAAGAGACCTAAGAAATCTATGCAAGTTTTGTTTCAAAAGCATAATTTTGAAATTTGACGTTTCTTTTGTTTAATTCCGATGACGGCCGGAAGTGATGGATGGGAATGATAAACATTATTACACAGCTACAAGTCACCATCTATCATCCCTAAAAGTTTCAAGACTCGATCCTTAACCGTTTATGAGAAAACGCCCGGACAAAATGTCATTTGAAAAACGGAAATTCTGCCTTAACTTGCGACCGGTAGTGAATTTTGAAATGATATTAAAGGGTTCTCTAAAGATGGATAATGTCAATTATATCTGTAAATATCGTATTAAAAACTTGATAATTAAGCGAGATATACGAGGACAAACAAAAACCAATTTTTCGAAGTTTGTCTCTAATAACTGGAAGTTGCTCGTTAAACTTCCGGTAAGTCTAACATATTCTGAAACGCCGAAAGAGATTCAATTAATCTATGCAAGTTTTGTTTCAAAAGCATAAATTTGAATTTGACGTTTCTTTTGTTCACTTCCGGTCACGAGCGGAAGTGGCGGATCGCATTGATAAACCTTATTACATAGCTACAGGTCACCATCTATCATCCCTGAAAGTTTCAAGACTCAATCTTTAACCGTTTATGAAAATACATCTGGACAAATTGTCATTTTAAAAACGGAAAATCGGACGTAACTTGCGATCGGAAGTGAATTTTCAAAAATTGTAACGGTGATATCAACTTCAGATGGCAACGCATCAATCCAGAAAATTTGAAGCAAATCAATCGAGCGATCTCTGAGATATGATCTGCACAAAATCTGTAAGGAAAAAAAAAAGAATAAAAATAATAATAAAAAGAAAAGTCAAAAATCAAAAGTGAAAAATCAACAATACAATAATAGAAGGTTCTTCCGCTGAAGACGGAAGACCCTAATAAGAAAAGTGAAAAATCAACAATACAATAATAGAAGGTTCTTCCGCTGAAGACGGAAGACCCTAATAATAAAAAAAGTGAAAAAGAAACAATAGAATAATAGAAGGGTCTTCCGTCTCCAACGGAAGACCCTAATTATATAAACATAAATCATTGTTATTTGATTATTCTATTAAATAAAATTACAGTAGTTACATATATTTAATCTCGATTTTGATAAATAACACAAATAATTTTCAGTAAACGGAATTCGTTATTTTGATGGGTTTTTTTCACCCTTGATTATCTTATTCCTTTTTGATATTTAAAAAAAAAAGAATACTATTTATCAAAGGGATTGGACATTAGACTATGGACAGGGTTGTGGTTGGGATTCTCACTGTGTTATGGGTCATAATCAATAATAATAATGATAAATAAGAATTACCCTTGATAATACAGCAGCAGAATTTATTAACGAAAGGCAATTAAACAATAAGATTTATTTACAATTAATAATTGAAAGAAAATTTTAACAATAGCAAAATACTAACTTATGGTAGTTGAATAATGAACTTATGAAAAACCCGTGCCAAACTGAATCGAATACACACACACAAAATAGTAAATTCCAAAATCATAAAATAAATCCAAAATGTCGTGCGTGCTTGTCTAATCAGTTGTTTTTTTATCACAAGAATTCCAGTGTATGATTTTTTTTAGTACAATCTTGAAAGACAATAATGGAACCATTACGTCATCTTTCTACTAAAAGTAACATGAGCTCTAGAACAATCTAGGTCACAGCTGTCAATCGAGTGCAAGCAGCACACAACAACTAAAAAGCACTGGGATTGGAAATAACATAAAAAGGGGAATATAGCCCTCCAAAGAAGGGAATATGTTAAAGTTTAGGAGTGGTAGACGGAACCCCAAAACTCCCGCCATCATCATCATCATCATCATCGATATTTGAAGGAACTTATACATTTTTGTAGGTACAAGTTTTATTGGTAATTAGTACATGTTTTTTTTTTAAATGTTTCACAGCTGAGCGTGTTGATAGAATTTCATGCTTGTATCTGGTACCACATATCTATGTTATTATTGTTCATACTCCTTGCTAAGGTCCTGTTCAAAAATTTTACAGCTAAAATTTTCAATTAGTGAAATAAAAAGAAAATCATAGCTAATTTTTTTGCTAAATAATATCAAATTTTATTGCATATTTAAGGAATGTATGGAAAATTTATGGAAAATCCTAAGGAAGTGTGCTGAAAATTGTTTGATTTTTGAGAGATACAAATGAAAAGCTGAAGAAAACAAACAGTACTAAATCTCATAAATCCTATAAAGAATACAAGATTATGAGTGGGCAAACACAGGGGGTCCCCCTGTTGACCGTCACAATTTTGTTCCAATTCACTTGATAAATTAGCTATATACTTTTTAAAATTTTGATACCTGTGCTGGCGAGGGTATTTGTATCGTATCGACACATATAGGTGATATACAGACATGTATTTTAGACAAGTTTTATAATGTCTATGCCAGGTGAAATGACTTGAGAAAATAAAGTACGTTTGTATTTGTGTAACTGTAAGCCGATAATAAGGCAATAAATCTTGCTTCTGGACAAACAAGTTAAAGCTTTACACAATGCCATTCAATTTGATGTTACAATTAAGGGAATCAAATTTCACCCTTATTGTCACGTATATTGTCCCTGCTTTGTGGCTTTCCACAATAGGTTTGACTGTTCTATTGTAACGAAGGACAACAGACGGTGATCGTCTGAAATTGAAACAGATGTATGTGGAGTTCAAAGTAAACTAATCAATTGGTGCACTGATCTGTTAGAAAAACCTAAAACCACTTTACATTTTTTAAACAATAGCGATTAATTGTGTTAATATTTCAGCTAAAAATTCCAAGTGATAGATTTACAAGAATTATAGCAGATCAGCTAGAAGGGCGGATCGATATTTTATGATGGGATTTTTCAAGATAACATGGATGGTGGTATTATATGCAATGTTTAATCTACCAGCTTCGAAGTGTACTTTAACAAGTACAACAGTGAAATCGTATCTTACAGATTTGCAGAACTCCTACTCGAAAAACATTTTCCCAAAGTACAGTAATTACGAACAAGTTTCTGTGATGATGGGACTTCAATTGATTTCTATCAATGGATTCGACGAGGTTTCTGGTATTCTTGAACTTGTTGCCAAGTTGAAAATATCTTGGACTGATGAAAATTTACAAAGATTATACACTCCGACGTATTCTTCCATAACTGAAATCTTGGTCCCACAAGACGAGGTATGGCTGCCAACAATTACTGTGTACAATTCCGTAGAGTCGTTAAAGATGGTAGGGGACTCCTCTTACCATGTTCGAATCCTTCCAGCGATTGGCTGGATTCAGTGGATACCCGGATTGATAACGAAAACCAGTTGTTCCGTCGATGCTACTTATTTTCCGTTTGATAAACAGACCTGTGATATAACCTTTACCAACTGGGGATACAAGGAGTCAGAAGTTCATCTTTATTCAAGAGACGAAGTGATCGACTTAAGTTTATTTACACAAAATGAGCAGTGGTCACTAGCAGGATCCAAGATATCCAATTTTTCAAAGGGAGACAATTCTTTCATTACTTTTTCAATAACACTTGAACGACAGCCAACATGGTTTGTTCTTAACATGGTATTACCCATCATTCTCATCGGCCTGTTGACGGGTCTTGTCTTTCTAATGCCAGTTGATGATGGAGAGAGGGTAGGATATATCATCACAGCATTTCTTACTTTCGCCTTCTTCCTTGACATGATTTCCTCAAACTTACCGCACACTTCGAACCCAATGGCACTAGTGGTATATTACCTCACAGTCATGGTTTACCTGTCTTCTGCATCTACCATAGTTACCATAATGACACTAAGAATCTATGAAAAGTCAACTGATGTTCCACGATGGTTGAAAATTCTTGTAGCTATAATTTTAGCAAGATACTGTTGTCCGAAAAAACAGATTTCTGATGAGGAGATGGCGGGCTGGGCTGCACCAGAGAAGAAAGAGCAGAGCAAAAGGCCTGATGTGTTCGCCCCGACTGATAACATAACATATCGTTTGGTTGCACTGGCATTAGATATTCTTTTCTTTGTTGTGTTTATTTTAGTAAACATGATATGCACTATTGTTTTCTTAGCCCCCCTTTCAAGCAACGGTTCATAACTGAAACTCGTGCTTGTTATTGCTTCACCACAGATTTGTTCATCTTTACACATAACAATGTAACTCCGTATCTGTATTGCATTTGTTATATTTAAATGAGTGATAAATGTGCTTTTCTGTAGTAAGATTTTTCTTCATTTTACTCGGCGTCGTTTAAGTTTGGAGCTACATTGTAAAGACTAAGTTTGGGTCGAGTCAAGCGATTTTAGGTATGTAGCTGATAGGAACCATTATTTTTTAAACATCCAAAAGTTTGAAAGCAGTAACATGAAATAAAATATTCGAATACATCTGTTTTTTTGTGTATATTTGATTTATCTAGAATTTTATTTAGTATCTATTTACTTTCTGTTTTTTTCGTTTGGAAAATTATTTTAAATATCGAGGTAGAAATACATGTAATTCACAGAAAAAATTTACGGACTGCCGAAAAGTTCGTGATTTGATTTATTTCCAACATCTTGCTTTTAGTAAGCATACGCTTGAATTTGCATAATAGCTAGAATGCATTAAAATGTCGTGTACGGTGCATCGTAGTTTTTTTTTCTCCAATTTTTTCAAGATCAAGATAGATAGAGAGAGAGAGAGAGAGAGAGAGAGAGAGAGAGAGAGAGAGTAGCATCCTCATTGAAATAATTCATTTTGATGATGTTTGCTTTTCTCTTTAGGTTTATTAAACAACATGTAGTTTTGTTGGTATATTTGGAATCGGGCAATGCGGTTTTTTTTTTTTTTTTGTTTTTTTTTTTGGTGTTTTGTTGTTGTAGTTGTTTTTTTTTTTTTTTTTTTTTTTTATTCTCGATATTCAAGTAGAAAAGGGAGAGAATTAAAAAACAAAGAATGCTCTGAACCAAACTTCAAATTTTGGATGCTGAAAAGCCCTAGTCTACTTGCTTTATCTAAAATTAATTGATTCATATAGTTTCTATCTAAACTTACAATTTCCCTGATTTTTTTTAACGTCGTGTCATCGATTTATTTACGTTCATTTGTCTTTTAGACGTCATCTAAACTGTGTATGGAGGACGAA
Source organism: Ostrea edulis (assembly GCF_947568905.1). Taxonomy (NCBI): domain Eukaryota; kingdom Metazoa; phylum Mollusca; class Bivalvia; order Ostreida; family Ostreidae; genus Ostrea; species Ostrea edulis. Next base: position 45,583,633 of record NC_079167.1, read on the forward strand.
CCAAATCACAATTGCGGTGTTTTTTTTTACTATTTCGAATGCCCCTTTTCAACACCTTCCGCAAATTGTATTTTGGTATATTTTTTATATGTTGTTAAGAATATATTATAGTACAACTTAAAGCAATAAAACCTTTTGTAGCAATTAGTTTGAGGTCATCTTGTACATTGACTAGACTACTGCAAGAATACAGCGATATAAGGTCTCAACCGTACACTTTTTTTTCTGCGCCGTAAATCGAAGGGTTTTTTTTTTTTTATAAGGGGTGGATCTGTAGCTCTCTGATCTGTCCCAATATTTTTTCAGAGAGCTCTAAAGCATGTTTGGTTTCTGTAATCTATTGAATCTCAAAATCAAATAATATTCACATTTGCTTCATTTGCATACCATCATGATGGTACTTCGACACTTTAAAAATCAATTTAGCTTCTTCAATGCAAATTACCTTATAAGGATGGGCGGATTTGGGATTTTAATTTAGAGGGGCGTGTGGAAAATCAGAGAGACAAGGGTCTGTTGGTCGTCTTTAGGTCCCCAGTTCGCCTTGAGGGGGGGGATCCATTGTTAAACTGTATTTTGATAATGAAATCTGGTGTAAAACTGAAAGAATTTTCAAGTACACATACAATCTAATGGGAGATAGGATTGAGTTGTGTTCCCCTGTTTCCCGCTAGGCGGCGATACTTGTTCCGATGTAACATTAAATAGTGATTTTAAAATTTTCAACGTTGAAAATTGACCCAGACTGTTAATTAACTACCCTCCCAAACGTTAAATTTTGACCCTTGTGAAAAATTACCCTTAGAGATAATTTCTGGTGGGGTTAAATTTCAACATTAAAAAAGGACCCTCAATGTACGATGCATTTTCTGTACAGTCCCCAGTGGTGGGTCATATTTAACATTGAAAATTACCCTAAATATATATACACAATGTTTCTTTGCAATCCATATCTCAATCAGGTAGTAGGGGGTCATATCTCAGCATTAAAAGAATGCCGCAAATATACAAAAGGTTTTCCATACAGTCCATACTTAGGTCAAGTGGTGGTTGGGGGGAGGGGGTCACATTTCAACATTGAAAAATGACCCCAAATATGCAAAATATTTCTCAAATACAGTGTTTTTGACATTTCGCTTGACCGACGACATAAAAACGAATTGACTAATTTGGCAGAGGTATAGCGCTTTTGCTGACTTCGGCCGACTCAGAAATCTAAAGGGAAAGCACCGGTTTCCAATGATAGTCTGGCGTGTTATTTTTAAATATAAGGCCAAAGATTTTAATGTTTCGTTAACCAAGATAAATAATTGCTGCAGTTTAGCATTACTGACATTTATATGAGTCGTTCTTTAATCAATAAACCATGTTCCTGTGGAATGATGAACAGTACAATATTTTCATACCTGTGCAGTCATATCACACAACCCTTTTACATATGGCATTACTTAGCTCACTGTCTTTTTCTGACATGGCTGCAGCACCTTTGATATATTTCACCAGTTTATTTGCCTTTGGTTGATAATTCGAGTGTTTAGCTTTGCCTAAATATCATATGACAGTTGCTACATGAGTTTTTATATTTACTTTTGAGAAGTCAAACTGTATAACAGTTATTTTCCTCCCTTGACCTAATTTTACTTTCACATTTTGTGCATTTGTGCCCCTTTTCTTGTAGTATTTGCTTAGCTTTTCGTCAGCCACATTATGGTTTGAAAATTGTGCACACAGGAACAGGTTAGGGTAAACAAACGGAACTACAGTGATCTCAGAATAAATTCCTTTTCTTTAAGATGTAACTTGCAAATATTGGAAGTTATGATGAAAATGACTAATATTTGTTAAAATATATGTATCACATTTATACCCCCCCCCCCCCCCCCCAAGAAAACGACCCCAAAAAAATGAAAAGCCAAAACAAAACAAAAAAAAGATTGGGGAAATATTGGACTTCAACTCGGAATGTACACTTTAAGTGTAAGATTACGGCCCACCTAAACCACTAGGCATGTAATTTTAAAGGTTTAACGTTTGACAGGCTACTAAATCTCAAGGTAAATTTTGAGATTTTTCATATTTTCGCCATTTTCAACAAGAGGACCACCTTAAACTAAATTTCCTCAAATGGACTTATGTAAAGTCATACTCAAGTAAAACAATTTCAGTGTTTTATTCCTTTTGCAACAGTTTACAATTTTTTAGGTCCATTGCGTTACATCTACTATATACTCTATAAAATCACGGTGATGTTTATGTTTATCAAATAAAGATACTATCAACATAATATCTTTATTGAGTAATTTGGGTAAACACAAGTATAGACTGACATTGTATAGCAGAATATTTGTAAAAAATGATATTCAAGAAAAAAATATTTATGTAGGCGAAATTGCATACCAAGGGCGCTATACTTCTTTATACGCAGTGTTTTTAATTAAAATACAAATATCTTTATTCCAATAGAAAGCTGACTACTATCGATTAGAGTTCATGTTCTTTAAAAATTTGCATATGAACATAAACTGAATAAAATTACTATTTAAAATATCATGATTTAAATGAAATGTTATTGATTAAGATACAACACAGTAAACATTCTGAAATTTTGACCTTAGTGATTTCATTCGTCAATTTCATTTGACCCCTGACATGAACTGTAAAGAGAGCTTAATTGGTTTTAATCAGATGGTAAATACTATTACATGTACATACAATCATGTAGAAATAGCATTAAGATATTTGTAAATGTGCTTGTTGAATGACGCGCACATTGTTATATATATGTAACGTCATGTTGATGTTGAAAATGTCTATTAGTATTTCTGCCCTACGCCTCTTCAAAAGTCCATAGAACGCTACACAATTGTCCGAATTTGATAGATATTTTTGGAAACTTCAAATATCATATTTAAGATATTCAATTGATGGAGCAAAGTCGATTATGGTTGTTCGTGGCTCTAGCCCTTTGTGTTGGGAGAGTATGGAAACCATCTAAGTCATGTTAGAATATGAAAATATTTACAAAGTGAAGGCAAACTGTCGCAAAATTCCAGTGTCAGAGGCCTTGTTCCAAAAATAGGGAGATTAAAGCATATTATGGCATGTCAAACGTTGCAATATTTGATCTTTTCCATTTGTATTCTATATTTTCCATTTGCATTGTATAATTTTTCATTTGTATTGTATCCAGGGAATGTTTATTTTGATTTGTTACGAAGGATTTCATTAGTTAACATCACTAATGTACTACATATGTAGACGTGCTTAGCACACAGTGCCGTAGCAATAACGGTTCTTTATCATGCCAACGCCTGTGCAGCGATACGGAATATCTGTTTTTAAGGTCATTACGGAAAGACCCGTGATTCTCACTTTTAAATGCCGAGTGTTTGGCAAAGGAGCAATCACTGTCTTTGTTTATGTCTTAGGTTTGATGCGGCAATGACAGTAACGGTTCTCGAACTCACGACCTCTCGCCCACAAACCAAGCGATATATTGCTGAGCTACCGCGACCAGGTCCATGGAGGACTAGTTATTTTTAAAAATACGTAGCAAGCTCTAGTAATGGCGAATCACCCCCCCCCCCCCCCCCGATCATTTAAAAAAAAAAATAGAACTGTCCAGAAAAGAATGCACATTTTTATTTAGTCAGAATTCAGTAGATTCGGGGGACTTAATTCGGTCCTTGGGTCCCCACCAATTGTTAACATCGAGTTTGTTCAATGGATTAATCTTAAGTTATCGTTTATCGAATTTGGTAATGCGCGAGATGTTGAAGAGGTAAAGTTCAGGAGCCACGTTTCGCAGTAATGTACCGTATTTGCTAAGTGTAATGGCGTAACACCCCCCCTCCCCCCCCCCCCCCCCCCCATTAATTGATCGCATTTATGCGTCTAATGTGATCAGCATATTCAAACTAGTCTCCTATTTAACCACTGGCTGATCGAGATAATTCTGAACGAAAGGATGCAGTAAACTGCTGGATGTCTGGGGACTGTCTTAAGATCCCTAGTGAGTCCAGTGCAAAGCCTTGGTGGAGGGGATGGGGGTGCAGAGGGCGGGGGGGGGGGGCGAAGTCAGTGGCGCAGCCCCCCTCCCCTCCCCCCTCAAAATTTTCAAATTTAAGGTAAATCTTGGTGTCTTGTTTAGAAAAATGTATTAAACGATAAAAGAAGCAATAATTTCTTCCATTCCCGGAGAAATAAATGACAAAATCTTTTAATATCTTGAATTACTTTATTGAGAGAACTTAATTTTTCCAGAAACCCTTAAAATTTGCGTCATTTTACTAATTTCCTTTTATTAAAAATGACATATTTCAAGCCCTATAAAATCTGTAAAATCCAGGAGCTTCTAGGGGCTTTGCCCCCTGGACCCCTATCAGGGCTTCGCCCTGGACCCACCTCAAGGCGTCCTAGACCCCCTGCCTCATAAAGTGGCGCCCCCGTAACCGCAATTCCTGGATCCGCTCCTGGAAGTCCCCTGGAACAAGTGGGTTCTGACAAAATAAAACGTACATGCATGCTTTTTTCGACATTTATATACAAAATATCATATTTGTAAAGGGAGGGGGGGGGGTGGGTGTCTCCCGGCGCAAGATTCCTCATTGCTAGCTACATGTATGTTCAACTAGTCCTTATATGGAACCAATCGCGTAGTTCAGTGATATACCCTTTGGTTCGTAACCGTGAAGTCGCATGTTCGAGTTCTACTCGTGTCATTGCTGCATCAAACCTCAAACGTAAATATAGTTAATACTTTCCCATACGCAATGCTATCTAAAAGTGAGAATCACGGATCTTTCGGATAATTGTGACCTTAAAAGCAGACATCCTGTGTTGCGACAGGCGTTGACACGTTAAAAAAAAACAAAACCACTGCTACGCCACTGTGCCCGTACATGTAGCATAGTAAGTCTATTTGTGGTACGTCACCTACAGCTGGTGACGGCTAAATATAAGTGGGACCTAAACTAATGAAATCCTTCGTAACAAATCAAAATAAATAATCCCTCGGATGCAATACAAATGAAAGATTTTGCAATGCAAATGGAAATTATACAATGCAAACGCGAAAAAATTATAGAATACAAATGGAAAATATAGAATACAAATGGAAAATTATACAATACGAATGGAAAATATAAAATACAAATGGAAAAAATATACAATACAAATGGAAATTATACAATGCAAATGAAAAATTATACAATGCAAATGGAAAATATAGAATACAAATGGAAAATTATACAATACAAATGGAAAAGATCAAATATTGCAATGTTTGACATGCCATACCCCCCCCCCCCCCAATAAGTTTTAAATATAGGGTATCAGACCCCAGTAAGAAGAGTGTGAAATTATTACTTTCATAATAAGAATGTGTGCAATGTAAAAATTATCTAGAGAGTCTAAGATTTCATAAAAATTGAGATTTCTTTTTTTTTTAATAAAGCTGACCTATTTGTTCCTAAATCTTGACAAAATATATTGCAATTGATATATTTGTGTACACCGCGATGTACTATATAACATGCATGTCAATAGCAAATCTTAAATGTAAAATTGCTATTTGCTACATATTATGATATCTTGAAAGCAAATGTATAATTAGAATATTGAATGTACACTTACATGTACATGTACCTATTTGTATGATTCCAGTTGCTAAAAACTGTGTATGAATTGATGATTGGGATCAATATATCTTAAAATCTGAAGCCCTTCTTCACAACAAAATAATTTTTTAACTTTACAATTTTATTGCAGATCATGTTTATTAATTAAATCTAACTTTACTGAAAATAAGAATTAAGGAAGATGTTTATCTGTACATAAATGAATTGACAGTCCACGTTTCTGCAAATAAGTTTCTCATAATTTTTCTTTTCCTCAAATGTGACATAATTAATCTAGCACAACACCATGATACTATGACATAATAGGTACTGTCTATGCATTGATTTTTCTAGTGATAGGGTCTATAAGTACTCTGCCTTCATGCGACCAACATACACAAATTAAAGGCAATCGTATTAAAGGATTTTGTTAATACCTAATTTAAACAATTAAAAATCACAGTTAAAATGACACAAGAATTTAATATGATAAGTTTTTGACACTGAGCATAGAATTAATAAATACATTAAAGCTATTAAACAATACATCTATTATTGTGCATGCATACAAATGTACTAACGCAAGCTCGAAATATTCATCTAAGTCTTACCAAGAACAATGTTCTGTGGGATTTCAAGGGAAGCAAACAAAGTATGATATAATGCTGAACATGCTGAAGAACAACAAAAAATCACCAACTAAGTGAAATGATAATTGATAAACAAAAACATAAACAATATACAATAAACCAAATATTCTGCTAATACAATTAAAAAAATTAAAAATAATGTCAACAATTTAGCCTTTTAATCTTAAATGTATATGGCACTTCAACAAATTAGCATGCATGAATTCCATCAATGAACAATTGAAAATAAAAGGCAGAAATCAACAGGGGGGGGGGGGGGGGGGGCTTTTATCTTATCTTACCTGCTCAAGGTTCCTCTGGACTACCCTCTCAGACCTCGCTTCTCCTGAGGATGTGGCCACTGTCTGTTTGTATGAAAAAATTGTAGGTCTGAAGTTTGTATCTTCGGTATCGTCGCTATGCCAGCCACCATCGAAATGCGTCGAACACACATAACTGGCCTCGGTTGGCTGCCACTTGTCTCTATGAACAGCTTTCACCCACGCCTGTCGCTTCTTTTTGTCTTTAGGAAACCGAAAAAACCTAATTCCTTTTTCTTTGCTGGTCGAATCAGACTTATTGTAGCATTTGTAGACGACACAAGATCGTACCATTATGATTTCGCAATGTTCAATGTTGTTACAGACGCTTTCCTCGCGGAAGTATTTATGCGCATGCGCGAGTAGCAGGACCGCAGTTAAAGTAAAAAGGCCTATAGACTGTTTCACGATAACTTTCGCACATGCGCATAACTCCTTCCCCAGGGCAAAGCTGTTTATGCGCAACGCTTACATTTTTTTGTACAAAGTACATATCTCAAGCGAGGAAAATAAATTGTTTTCAGGGCCGTAAATTAACCTTCAATTTGGAGGAGGCAGGAAATTAGGCGGGGGTCTGGGGGCCGCCCAGGCCCCCAGACGCTGAGCACGTTTTGTGCACACTGAACACGTTTCGTGCAAAATCCTTGATTCTAGGGCCTTCTAAGATGTTACTTGACTAACTCATTCTAAAAGAAAGATTTGGAATGCTTTTTAAGGGAGGTATCATGTTCTTAGTTATTGGAAACACCATAAATTCTAATGAACTTTGAATTTTAATTTTTTTTTGGCTCAAAAGTTGGAGGAGGCAGCTGCCTCCTCCGCCTCCATGTAATTTACGGCCCTGGTTTTTATATGAAAGTCTGTGTTTTCTCTTTTATATTTATATTTGGGGTTTGATTTTGCGATTTTATTACATGAACCATACATTTTACGAAATATAATAAAAAATGAGCATTGAACTTGCTGCTCTATGCGCACACACGGGGATTTCCGTGTTTACGTGTTGGCAGCGAAGATAGCACACCGGGAGATTTCAAACGCCCCAAAGCGGAAAATTACCAACGTTCCTATGACTGAAACACCGATAAAATTCAGAGTGTCAGCATGAGAAGGAGTCATCCCAGATATCCCAGGACATGAAAACCTCCCCCCTCTTCATTTAGCTTCATATTCCACATTATCATCAGATGTCGCCCATACTACCATTTAAAGAAATTTATCGACACATGATTTTGAGACTAACGGAAGAAGGGGAACGGATAGACAACCATAAAGGACTAGACAAGGCCGTTAAGCACTTTGAAGCTGGTGATTTCTCTCAAGTTATGACAGCCCAGGTATCAATTTCATAAGGCTGCCCAAACTCATATTTTTCTAACTATCATGATTATTTAACATATATATCAAAATTTCAGTGCACATAGTAAAAAAAAGAAAGAAAGAATAGACTCAATTATATAATTTACAACCAAAACAATTATTTTAGAAATACTATTTATCATTATTTTTTTTAATTTATTTATGTTTGTTTGTTTTGTTCATCTATTTATTGACTCCCCATATATTTACATAATCATTAATTAGATCCTGAATGTTTTGTTGTATGCCGAGCACTATTCTTCTATGAAAACATTTGACTCTTAGTTTAATATTGGTAGTGATTATTTATTAAAGAACATGTTTAATCAACAAAATACTAGTAATATACACTACTAATATATATGAATATACCCCCATACAGATGCATACCTGGCATGTCTTATGGGCTAGAAAATATCAGACAGTGAAGCGAATGAAGAAAATTAATTAAAAAACATTATGAACAAATCACATACACATATGTACATATTATAAGCATTTGAACAAATGAAAACACATGTATAATTTTAGTATTAATCATGAAAATTTTCAGATAGATGACTCCTTGGAGTACATCAAAGCTTTCTGTTTGGCTTCAATGAAGAAAACCAGATACAATGTGTGCATTTGTTTGCTGGAGAGGGGAAAAGTATGCTATGCATACTGTGAATGTCCTATTGGGTAAGAGAAAAGTTTAGATTTAGACTGGGAAACCTATTTAATATATTTTTATTAAAACTTTACAGTATATACTGGTATTATATACATTCAAATTTTAAAACTCTACTTAAGTCTAGCACAGTCCTGCAGTCACATTGGTGGATTACTTATGTACCTCCATCATCTCCACCTCAGTCAGATTTTGAGTTCCAACAGGTCAACATCAAAATCCTCGACCAATGAAAATGGAACCAAAACCCCTTAAGGAGTGGAATTTTGGGAGACCCAAAGTGAGTGAAGAAGTGGAGGTGGAGTTCAGGGAGAGGAAGCAAATCCAGTTTGATCCACGTCATCCTGATCAAAGGTATTTTGACCTGGCTAGCTCAATGCAGCAGTTAAAGCTGCTCAAAGAGTTTTGTTTCCTAAAACTGGTAACCATTATGTTGAATTTAAACCGGCATTGATAACTAACATCAAAACCCATACAATAAATATTAAATGAAGCTTTACAAATCATTTATTTAAAACATATCTAGTGACATATACTTTTAATCATTTAAAATACAAATATGCACACACAATTGATAAGTCATGGATTTTTGTATTTCAGGCATAACTCAGCTGTGGAACATTCCTGACGAAGCTCCTGAGGTGGAAAATGAGGTGGAAGTTGGCACGACCGAGGATCCTTTGGAAAAAGGGATGAAAGATCTGGTCTTGTCTGAAGAAAACTGTAAGTAAAGAAATTCCTATTAAAATATGGCATTCATCTGTAAGATTTTCATCTATTTTCAGTGTTGTTTAATGTACCTTAAATACATGATAATTATTTTTTTGTAGTACCTATGCCCATTTCAATCGAGGACAGTCTAAGCCATTACATAGAGGAGAAAACTCGAGGGCAACGGCTGTGCCAGATATTATATTTCTCCATAAAGGTCGCATTACGAGCTCCATATTTGGTGCGGTCCTTCACTCTGGAGTAACACCCCCCCCCCCCCCCCCCCCAACACACACACACTTCAGTGAACCAAATTATTAATGGCTCCAACTTAACGTAGGTCGCGAGTTTGCTTACGTCATCGTTTTCGGGTACGCAAATCCTACGACTCGACGTCTTTTTACGTGCACATTCAATTGTGACGTAACAGTTGTCTGAATAAAGTATACATGGGTCATTGACTGAATACCGATATCACGTAAATATTACCAACAATTATTATCAAAGTAGAACATACTTCGTTTAATTTTGTTAAGTCTTTTCGTTTCTGGTGCAAAATTTCGGCTAGTAATGTTTTATATTGTTACTGTATAAAGTTTAGCAGCCGACAACTTGGGAAGGTGAGACAGCTGGCGATGTTGGGAATGCTTTTATAAGCGTTTTTAGAACCCGAGAAAAATCGGACGGGAGTTTCCCAGTTAATGAAAGATTTATTCAGAGATTTGACGCGTTTATGGTGGACATTTGGAAATGGCGAGTTCATAATTTTATTCCTACCCCATCATACATGAAGATCGGACAACATTGACTAATTAAAAGCGTTGGGCAGGGATATCCTATAAAGAAATGTTTCAATGTGTCCTGCTGCAAATGTCTCTGAAAACATTTCCAGAACCCCTGGAAAAAATTGAGCAGGAGTTGCCTATACGAGAGAGAGAGAGAGAGAGAGAGAGAGAGAGAGAGAGAGAGATATTTGATCATATTTACAAATGAATGCCGGTATTGGAGAACAGTAAACTAACAATACATGTATTCTAGCAAAGTTGAACCTTACAACTAAGGTAGATACGGCCATGCAGGTTTAGGACACGATATGGTGGTACTTTATGTAGCCTACAGAAACTAATATGCAGGACGCCCCTATATATAACCTACAGAAACTAATTTGCAGGACGGTCCTATATATAGCCTACATAAACTAAGCTGTATGGTGTCTTGTACATAGCCAATGTCTATTTACTCACTAATGGACTACTCATGGCCATTAAGAAAATGTTTGTAAATGTAGGGACTTTTAAAATTTGAAACTGTATTATTTGCCTGTATAAGAAGATGCAAGTATTGTGTATGTAATATATTTCACTGCAGATGTTTTGTATGGAATGTGGTGTGAAGCTTGACTCAAAGTCAAACTTTTGTGGTAATTGTGGTACAAAATGTACCAAGGTACCTTCGGCCTCCCAAGAAACAGATCCTGGTTAGTACTTACTATCATGATCTTACAGAAAAAGAAACAATAAATTATATTATATAACATCCATCCTTGACAATGAAAGTATTGAACAGAAATTGCAAAAAGAAGGTTTAAGTGTGTTATGAAATGAATTTGCAGGTACTGAAGTTCTCCCATCTGATGTCGAGGAAACTCTGTCCCAAGGTAATAAATGGTAAAATTGACTAGTGAATAATATTTCAAAGGTGTAGGAGAAATCTGAATGGATTAAATGTTCTGTTGTTTGATGAATTTATTTTTGGCATAAAAATCATGGAGAGCCAAATTAACAAACTTATTAAGAGATATTTTTCATTGTTTGAAGATATCAACTCAGTTATTGCACTCTTCAATTGAATTGATGTAAGCAATAATTGAATTGATGACAGCGATAATTGATTTGATGCACACGTTAATTCAATTGATGAAAGCATTAATTGATGTGTGCATCAATGCAGTAGATGCATGCATCAATGTGAGGGAATTAGTGCATTTGGAGATACATGTAGTCGAATGATTTTATGATCTCTTTAATTTGATTGAAGATATCTTTAATTATTTACAACGCTTTTGTATAATAAATTAAAGCACACATCAATTCAAGAGAGCAACAAGTCAGTCATTAAGAGATCATTAATCTAATTGTGGATATGTTGAATTGAAGATATCACTAACCATATAGTTGCTCTCATAAAAAGAATTATTGCATGCATCAATTAAATTAATGATATCATAATTCAATTAAAAAGATCAATAATGCAATTATTGCATGCATAAATTAATACGCAACTTCCGAGATATCAGCTCTTCTGTGAAAGAGGTACGTTAAGTGTTCTGTTGAACTCTTGGGTGGGTACAAGATATATACATATACTATAGATTAGCTATGTAAATTCGGTTAAGTAATGAAAGTGTAAATTTTGTTTATACCAGCCGTTGGTATACATTAAACTGACCATATCCAGAATAATATTTGATTGAATTAGGCCATTAAATTAAATATGAAATTATTTTTTTATTTCCTTTTCTGTACGAGTGATATTTTAATCAAAGAAAAAAGTGATTATCGATATTTGTTTGAACTATTTTATTATTGAAAACCAATAAACTTACTAATATTGCGTGTCCCTGCAGTTTGGGTGGTTGCATGATGTCTGATAATCGGCCTTTAGGCAATATATGAAGGCAGTGATAAGCATTTGTACCCACCGCGTGTGGACGATAGTATGTTTTGCGTCTCACTGTGCATAAGAGTTCCACAAAGGGAAAGAACTATTGGGCAACTCGGAAATTGCATATTAAATGCACACTACAAATGAAGAGAGTAATAATTCAATTATTGCGAGCATTAGTTGAATTGATGCGCACATCAATATAATTATTGCTCTTTTCAATGTAATTGTAGAACACATCAATTAAATTTTTGAATTCATTTATTAATGAAGAGAGCAACAATTCATGTATAACACTCATCAGTTCAGCAGAATAATTAATGTGATCAAAATATCATTACCTTATTTACAGCCGTTATGGGCATACAGTGTGCTGTAACTGAAATGTCAGAATTTGATTTATATATATTTATTTGTTGATAGGTACAAAAGAAAGCTTAGCAAAACTGAAGGAGAAGTATGGTTTTGGGCATGTGGGAAGAAATTCGAAACTGTCCAAAAAGAGAAATTGTGAAATAAAAGTAAATAGATTTGATTTTCATTCTCTAACACTGAGTGCATGAGCAAGCCACATGTGTGACTAATTGTTAATATACATGTATTTGTAAATTATCAGTATTTTTCAATACCATTGTAAGAGATTGCGTTTTGCAGTGGAATGTCGATATTTCATGCATTAGTTATAGCAAACTACATACATTTCAACAATTGTTTAGGAATTGGTAATCCATGTTATGGATAAAAACAAGAAAGCTCTTAAAAGAGCTTTTCCCGGTGAAGAGGGTTTGACAGGATGTGTGAAGATCTCGACCAACCCTGGGCAAACTACTCGGGACTGGATGACATCCCCGAGAGAGCATTTTAAAGGGAATATAGAGTTTGTTCCCTATGTGATGGGCAGAAGTGGATTAGAACGAATGAATGAGGATGCTACGTTATTGGAACTGGAGAGTGTGAAAGTGCCAAAGAAACCTCTGAAGGTTTATGCCATGGCCAAGGGAAAAGGTACCTCACAGGAAGTTCTTTGTTTTTGGTCAAAATTCCATTAAACTCTTTATAATGATAGCATCAAATGAATGCAAAATAATGGATTGTATCCACAATTACTTAGCAATGTATGGTTAATTGGTAACATGCATATTACTATAATTTTATTTGAAGGTTATAGCATGTACAGTGTTATTAATTTTCAGAGTAATATATACTGTAAATGTTCAAGATGTTTATATATAAAGCTTTCTCCCTTATGACTTGTGGAATGATAGACTTATGGGTCAGAATGTTCATTTGTAGTTCCTAGTCAAGAGAGATAGGAAGGGTGGGAAAGGAAATGAGAGAGAAAGGGTGGGGGAAAGAAGAGAAAGAGGAGGGAATATATGGAAGAGGGGATGTGAGAGAGAGGGAAGAAGGGCGAGAATAGGGAGGGGAAAGAGAAGAGAGAGAAGAAAGAAAGAGATGGGAGAGATAGAGAGAGAGGAAGGATTGGAAAGAGATAAAAGGAGAAGGTGAGAAAAGATAGAAAGGGGAGAGGGGAGAGAGATAGGATGGGTGGAGAATGGAGAAAGGGTGGGAGAGAAAAAGAGAAAGATAGGAAGGAGAGATAGACGGAAGAATGGAAGAGGGAATGCGACAGAGGGAGGAGAGAGAAAAGAAGAGAGAGAAGACAAGAAAGAGATGGGGGAGAGATAGAGAGGAAAAATGGGAGAGAGAGAGATAAGGGGAGAGAGGAGATAGAAATGGGGAGAGGGAAGAGAGAGGAAGGGTATAAAATGAGTGAGAGAAAGGGTGGGGAGAGAGAAAAGAAAGAGGAGAGAGAGATGGAAGAGAGAGAGAGAGAGAGAGGGGAAAAGTGGAAGAGGTAGAGAGATGGGAGAGAAAAGGAGAGAGAAAAGAGAAGAAAGACATGGGGAGAGATAGAGAGAGGAAGGATAGGATAGGGAGAAAGAGATGGAGGGAGAGGGATAAGGGGAGAGAGGAGATAGAAAGGGGGAGAGGGAAGAGAGATAAGAATGGTGGGAAAGGGAATGAGTGAGAGAAATGGTTGGGGAGAGGGAGAAGAGGAGAAAGGGAGGGAGAGAGAGAAGGGGAAGAGTAGGATAGGGAGAGAGAGAGGGAGGGATTGGGTAAAGAGAGGAAAAGAAGGAGTGAGAGAGAAAACATGGAGAGAGAGAGAGAGAAGGAGGAAGTGTGGGGAGAAAGAGGGGCAAGAGAGAAAGGGAAAGACAGGCATGGAGGCATTGAGTGGGGAGAGATAGATTAGACCGAGAGAGAGTGAGAGGGAAGGTGGGAGGATGGAGAGAGACAAGAGAGCGAGAGAAGAAAAACAGTAACAACTAACACCCAATATCATATCTGCACACATTCATTTACAAATTATCATAGCTGATGAGCTTAATCAGTCTATCAAAAATTAAAATTCCGTACTAAATGTTGTTTTAATTTGATCTAGTCAATGCAACATGGTGATTATTTCATAACGTTTAAGGATGTCCATGGAGATTTTTTTTATCATTACAGTGTAGTGTCATTTCCATTACAGTACAAAGTGTTTCTCATTTACTAGTATTATACATCTTAGTTCCATAGTAATAACTATGCTAGGCGCAAAATACGTTATTGTAATAGCTTCATTTGTGCACAAAGGTCCTCAAAGGCAGCTTAGTAAAATAGCCTAGGAATTGGCTTAGTTGTCCAAGGATTACTAACTCTGTATCCCTAAAGGGCAGATCTTATGAATTGATCTTTGTATAGGAAATTCAAATTAGTATCCTTATAAGGCAGATAAGTACTACACTCGTCGTTATGCGTTGCTGATTAACTCGGTATCCCTGAAAGGCAGGTTTAGCATAGGTTCGCTGGGTGGTAAATCTTATCTGGTATCCCTCAAAAGTAGGTGACTTTAGCGCCCGGGAACCCGGGCTAGTTGAGCTTTGATAATTAACTCGGTATCCCTGAAAGGCAGGTCTAGCATAGGTCTCGCTGGGTGGCAAAGCTTATCTGGTATCCCTCAAAAGTATGTGTTTAGATCGCCCGGGAACCTGGACTAGTTGAGCCCTATTAATTAACTTGGTATCCCTGAAAGGCAGGGCTAGCAAAGGTCTCGTTTGGTGGTAAAGCTTATCTGGTATCCCTCAAAAGTAGGTGTTTAGATCGACCGGGAACCCGGGCTAGTTGAGCCTTGTTAATTAACTCGGTATCCCTGAAAGGCAGGTCTAGCATAGGTCTCGCTGGGTAGCAAAGCTTATCTGGTATCCCTCAAAAGTAGGTGTTTAGATCGCCCGGTGACCCGGGCTAGTTGAGCCTTGATAATTAACTCCGTATCCCTGAAAGAAAGGTCTAGTATAGGGCTCGCTGGGTGGCAAAGCTTATCTGGTATCCCTCAAAAGTAGGTGTTTAGATCGCCCGGGAACCTGGGCTAGTTGAGCCCTATTAATTAACTTGGTATCCCTGAAAGGCAGGGCTAGCAAAGGTCTCGTTTGGTGGTAAAGCTTATCTGGTATCCCTCAAAAGTAGGTGTTTAGATCGACCGGGAACCCGGGCTAGTTGAGCCTTGTTAATTAACTTGGTATCCCTGAAAGGCAGGTCTAGCATAGGTCTCGCTGGGTAGCAAAGCTTATCTGGTATCCCTCAAAAGTAGGTGTTTAGATCGCCCGGTTACCCGGGCTAGTTGAGCCTTGATAATTAACTCCGTATCCCTGAAAGAAAGGTCTAGTATAGGGCTCGCTGGGTGGCAAAGCTTATCTGGTATCCCTCAAAAGTATGTGTTTAGATCGCCCGGGAACCTGGGCTAGTTGAGCCCTATTAATTAACTTGGTATCCCTGAAAGGCAGGGCTAGCAAAGGTCTCGTTTGGTGGTAAAGCTTATCTGGTATCCCTCAAAAGTAGGTGTTTAGATCGACCGGGAACCCGGGCTAGTTGAGCCTTGTTAATTAACTCGGTATCCCTGAAAGGCAGGTCTAGCATAGGTCTCGCTGGGTAGCAAAGCTTATCTGGTATCCCTCAAAAGTAGGTGTTTAGATCGCCCGGTTACCCGGGCTAGTTGAGCCATGATAATTAACTCGGTATCCCTGAAAGGCAGGTCTAGCATAGGTCCCGCTGGGTGGCAAAGCTTATCTGGTATCCCTCAAAAGTAGGTGTTTAGATCGCCCGGGAACCTGGGCTAGTTGAGCCCTATAAATCAACTTGGTATCCCTGAAAGGCAGGTCTAGCATAGGGCTCGCTGGTTGGTAAAGCTTATCTGGTATCCCTCAAAAGTAGGTGTTTAGATCGCCCGGTTACCCGGGCTAGTTGAGCCTTGTTAATTAACTCGGTATCCCTGAAAGGCAGGTCTAGAATAGGTCTCGCTGGGTGGTAAAGCTTATCTGGTATACCTCAAAAGTAGGTGTTTAAATCGCCCGGTGACCCGGGCTAGTTGAGCCTTGATAATTAACTCGGTATCCCTGAAAAGCAGGTCTAGCATAGGGCACGATGGGTGACAAAGCTTATATCTGGTATCCCTCAAAAGTAGGTGTTTAGATCGCCTGGGAACCAGGGATAGTTGAGCCCTATTAATTAACTTGATATCCCCGAAGGCAGGGCTAGCATAGGCCTCGCTGGGTGGCAAAGCTTATCTGGTATCCCTCAAAAGTAGGTGTTTAGATCGCCTGGGAACCTGGGATAGTTGAGCCCTATTAATTAACTTGATATCCCTGAAAATTACAATGCTTATACAATCTCCATGAAGTTTGTGTAATGCAATATAATAGCATTATCACAGCAATTTCAAAATACCTAAAAAGTCTGTCTATTGATAGACATTTAGCCAAAAATATTACTAATCCCTGTATGCCTGTATTTTTTGAACATGTTTTGATGCATGAAAAATGTTCCAAAATCATTTACAATATTTTGAACGAAAACGATATGATCCCAACTTCTATGGTCAAGTGGAAAGCTGAACTGTCTCCATATGGAGTGGGTGATATTTCCATACAAGGTGTGTTTAAAATTTGTTTCAAAACAACAACTGGTTCTTCTGCTCAATGGCTACAGTTTAGAATTTTACATAGAATCCTTCCTGTTGGATATTATTTGAAAAAAATTAATGTTAAAACAAATGACTGCTGTAGATTTTGTACAAGTAATGTAGAGACGATGACACATATTTTTGCTTCATGTGATAAAACCCAAACATTGTGGAGTGAGTTGAGTCTTCATATATATAGAAAAACTTCAGAAAGAGTAGGTTTTAATGTGTCCAATATTATATTAGGTAAAAATCCACTAACTTTTAATAACAAAGTTATGAATTTTATAATTTTATATGTTAAACAATACATCTTTACCTGTTTAATGCAGGATAAGGAACCAAACCTTGTTGGATTATTATGTCAAGTTAAAATATCACGTGGAAAAATATGCTGCAATTCAAAAACATAGAATGCACAGCTTTGATAAAATGTGGAAGAGATGGGAAAATATTTTTGAATAATTTCTTTTTTATTTTTACATGTTTTTTTTTTTTTTGTTATGCTTCAATACTGTACAGCAAGTGACCACAGGAGAGAATGAAATGTATGTCCGAGGGTCAAACATACAGTTTACCAGGTCTGATTTATTCGGCTATGAGTGACCAAAGTTTCATGCAACAGTTAGTACCTGTACTGGCCAATGCCATAACACCTTCTATAGAAAAGGCTGTCCAGTCAATATTTCATCAGTTGACAGAGACATTAAAAAAAAAACTGAAGAGATCAGTGAGCTTAAAAAAAAACTAAGTGATGCAGAGGAATGCAATACAGATCTTCAGAAACAAATATGGGGTTTGGAAGAATCGGTAGATGAACTAGAACAGTATGGCAGAAGAAACTCCTTAAGGTTCCACAACTGTCCAGTGCCCAGCCAACAACGTCAGCAACATCATCGAAATCGTGTAGACACCGACGCGATAGTTACAGAGCTGTGCAAGAAGATGAATATCGATCTGACAGACGATGACATTTCCCGATCCCATCCAATCGGCAAACCCAACAAAAGTGGAAATATACAGATAATCGACAAACCCAACAAAAGTGGAAATATACAGATAATCTGTAACTTCAAAAATTGGAAAAATCAAAAACAGAGTATACTCAGAAAAACGGAAACTCAAAAATACTCAAATATTCTTGACAGAGGACCTAACGAAGTACCGGCAGGGAATGATTCAGGAATTGGCCAAAGCAAAACGCGAAGGTGAAGTGAACTCATACTGGACGAATGACGGGCGCATCTTTGTGAAATTTGAAGAGAGGGGGCCAAAACACCCGATCCGCTCCTTCAATGACCTTTACCACATTGTGTCAAGGCCAGGATCTGATTAATATGGACCTCCATACGTATTCATTATCACAGTCGCACTTTGATTTAGCATGCAATTGTATTATTATCACTACCATTATATTATTACTATTATTAGTTCCATTTTGCATTGTATATGTACATGTACACCTGTACATGCATCTTTGTACTAATATATATGTACTTATTACAAAAACATTGTAACCCTCATTTTTCCTTCCAAAGTATGCTGTTCCTACCAGAAAATGTATATTTGTACATAACATTTTTGTTATTTAACCTAGATGCTTCCAACAGGCTTTTGGTTTTGCCTAGGGATGAACACAGTCACTGTTTTCTTTTGTTGTTGTTTGTTTACCTTTTTTACTTTGTTCTTTCTTTTTTAACCGATATCAAAGGTCAACATTGAAATGTAAATGCAGTATGTGAATATACCATAGGTTTCGTTGCGGTAGGTTCCATGACAACACAATGTATGATTTTTTTATTTGATAATGGGTAATACAATTGAACAATATCGAACCGCAATTGGACTATATTACTGTAAATGTAGATGTACAACCAAATCGCAGTTATTTCGCATTTCATTAGTTAATGATTTTGTCTATTTTCTAAAAGAGTGTCTTAAAAATTATATCTTTTGGAAAATCATACGTTTAGTGTCAAAAGGTGTGCAAGAGGTATTGTTTATGAATTACGTGTTTCAAATTATAAACTTACTTTTGTTTTTATCGGGGGATGTTGAAACAAACCCAGGGCCATTTCATGTAACACAATTTACATTGGATATTTTCCACTTGAACGCAAGGAGCATTAGAAATAAATTCGACAAGTTTTTGAGCTTCGTGTTAGACTTTGATATTTTATGTTTCACAGAAACGCACCTGGACGCTTCAGTTATGAACGAGGATATTTATATAGATGGATTTAAATCAATTTTTCGAAAAGATAGGAATTCACACGGTGGCGGTGTAATTATATATGCATCCGATTCATTGCGCATTGATAGACGTTATGATCTAGAACCTACGGATATCGAATGCATATGGGTAGAAATAGGTGATCCTACCTGTAATATTCTTCTATGTTGTGTATATCGTCCTCCGAACGCCGAAAATTCATTTTGCAAAAAACTCGAATGGTCCATTGAAAAGGCTGCTGAATTATCGAATAAAATCATAATTCTAGTGACGTAAATGTAAATTTCTTAAATCTCTCAAACACACACATAGTTAATGAAATCCTTCTAAAATATTCCTTAGAAAACACGATCCAAGAAGCTACAAGAATCACGCAAAACACGGTTACTCTCATAGACCCAATTCTTGTTAGTGAAGCTATACAAGACGATGTATTTAACTCGGGGACAATAGCTGTAGAAAACACTCTTAGTGACCACAAAGGCACATACATCTATCTTAAATCACATTCACTCCAAAATCAGTCATATGAGCGTAAAGTTTGGTTATACAAAAATGCAGATTTTGATACAGTAAATACACTCTCACATAATTCAGATTGGAACAAACTTATCAATGACGCGAAAGATATAGATCAGGCGGAGAGAAATTTTTCTACAACCTTCTTAAACCATGTAAAACAATGCATTCCGGAAAAAACAATCACCATCAGACCTAAAGATAAACCATGGTTCGATTCAGCACTGCGGAAAATAATTCGTCTAAGAAACCGCGCGAGAAGTAAAACGCTCAAAACAAAAAACAATTCTGATTGGGATATTTTTTTTAAAAACTACGTAACAAAGTTAACAATTTGAAAAAAATAGCGATATCAAACTATTATAATAATATAGAAGCGAATCTTACTGATGCAAGTATCAAAAGTTCTAAAATGTATTGGAAACTTCTGAAAGATATATTTAAAACTAAACCCAGGACCGAAATACCACCGCTTCAGGATATTAAAGAAAATGGCGATGTACATATTACTTACAGTGATACCGACAAGGTTGAAGCGTTGAATAATTTTTTTGCGTCTATTTCATGGGTACACGAAGATGAACCTACACTTCCAGCATTTTCTTTATTTTGTAATAGTGTATTCAACAGCATTAAACTAGTGGAGCAAGATATTATTGACATAATTTCTATTCTCCAGGTCAACAAGGCTGTAGGGCCAGATAAAATAAGCCATAGAATGTTAAAGGCTACAATCTTTAGTGTCTCAACCCCGTTGTGTTTTCTGTTTAATCAGTCTTTAAAAGAATGTGCATTTCCTAAACAATGGAAGGTAGCTAACGTACTTCCTTTGTTTAAAAAAGGTGACCCATCAGTATTGTCAAATTATAGACCTGTATCATTGTTGAGTTGTGTTGGTAAAATTATGGAACGTGTTATTTTTAAATATGTATACAATTTTTTTCACTCAAATGATCTTTTTTACAAATACCAAACTGGTTTTTTACCTGGTCATTCAACTACCTATCAGCTTATTGAAACATATGATCATATAGCAAAATCCATAGATGAGGGCAAATGTTGCTGTATGGTGTTTTGTGATTTGTCAAAGGCCTTTGATCGTGTATGGCATAAGGGCCTTCTTTTTAAGCTACAAACTTATGGAGTGAGTGGTAACTTATTACAATGGTTTCAAAGCTATCTAAATTTCAGAACTCAAAGGGTATTGCATAGAAATGTAATGTCTAATTTCAAACCTTTACATGTTGGAGTCCCTCAAGGGTCCGTATTAGGTCCTCTTTTATTTTTGATATATGTCAATGATGTTGCTAAAAATATGTCAAGTTTATGTAGGCTTTACGCTGATGATAATTCTTTGCAGAACTGTTCTACCAATATCTATGATATCCAATGCGTGCTGAATAATGATTTACTTCGGCTTGAACGATGGTCTAAACAATGACTGTTAAATTTTAATCCTTCGAAAACAAAAGCCGTCTTCTTTTGTACAAAGAAAAATACATGTTTCCCTTGTCTACATTTTCAAAATTGCAATTTAGATTTTGTATCAACACATAAACACCTAGGTATCACTTTCTCACATGATCTCACATGGTCAGCTTACATTGATTCGCTTTTAGCCAATGCTTATAAAAAAAACTTGGACTACTTAAAAAATTACAGTTCAAGGTCAGTTCGAAAACTTTAGCTATTTTATATACTACTTTCATTAGACCCCCTCTAGAATATGCATCTGAAGTATGGGGTGGGTGTTCAAATCAAGATTCTGAAAAACTTGAAAAACTACAGTTAGCAGCAGCAAGATTGGTTACTGGACTAACATCGTTGGCATCACGGGAATCTCTATATTTCGAAACTGGGTGTGAACCACTTATTGTTAGAAGATTGACAAATTTAAGAATAACTATGAACGAAATTTATCACAATATGGTACCCGAGTATCTGAAAGAAATTTACCAAATATTCGTTCACATGAATCAAATTACGTTACAAGACAATCGCAAAATTATGGCATTCCTAAATGCAGATTAAACATCTATAAATCATCTTTTGTATCAAGAGGGGTACGTGAATTGAATTCCTTGCCCCTAGGAACAAGGCAATCTACGACATTAAGCTCATTTTAAAAAAAATTACGCCTCCAAAAATCGCACCTTCCATCCTTTTTTTTCTTTCGGAGAACGCTACTGGAACGTAACCCATACGAGACTAAGACACAACTGTGTATTGAATATAGATTTATTTAGATGTAACATCATTGACAGTCCTTTGTGTACTTGTGGTAAAATAGAAGATGCTTACCATTTCTTTTTCTCATGTGCAAAATACACCGCCCCAAGAAATGAACTATTTAATGCTATTTTTAGAATGAATAATTTGCATATAGTAGACACGCATGTATTATTATGGGGAGATAACGCAATCAGTACCACAGAAAATGAAGACTTATTTTCCTATGTTCAGTTATTTATAAAGAGATCTGGTCGTTTTTAGTTGATGGAATTTACATAGCGATTACTTTGTACGTACTACATGCATATATTAATCAATTGTACATACATGTATATATTAATCAATTGTACTTATATATCTACAGATATAATTGCTTTATGAAAGCTAATCATTTTTGACCTTAGATATACCTTTGTGTTTCATTTCTTGAATATTATCATATATGTAATCAATTGTCATATAGGAGAGGGCGTTCTACGTTTTAAGAACTTGTGCTCAGTCCGTTTGTAATAACATCCAGACAATAAAATATGTTCAAATCAAATGTATGTATGATTGATTGTCCGTTTGTTTATTTGTCTGTGTGATTATATTGTATGTGTCAAAAAACAAATAAATTACTAAAAAAAACCAAAAAACAAAAAAACTTGATATCACTGAAAGGCAGGGCTAGCATAGGCCTCGCTGGATGGCAAAGCTTATCTGGTATCCCTCAAAAGTAGGTGTATATATCGACCTGGATCTGTAGTTAGTTGAGCCTTAATAATTAACTCGATATCCGTGAAAAGCAGATTTTGAGGAATGCTCTTTTTATTGAGTTATAAGTTGAATGAAAGTTTTGTGTTGATTTTGTGTACTGAATGCGTAATTAAAATAATTTCTATGATTAACTTTCGATCAAAAATACCCTTCTGTACTTTCAAAAATAATTTCTAAAGATATGTTACTTTGACCACCGCTAGGCATCATCAGTATTGCTTTTGATAAGACTTCTTATTAAATATTATTTTTTTTCCATGTTGCATTCGTTGTTTTATCTACTTCCTAGGGGCGAGATCAAAAGTTCAATGTCTGACAAAAAAACTAAATTCACATAGTTTTTACGCCCCCCCCCCCCGCAACGACCCCCTAAACTAGATATGATGAGTGTTTAAACTATAATCGATTAACAAGTAAGAACAAACGAGCATAAATAACTCTGTATACCCTATCTTCTGTTTATTCACAAATGAAAGTGTAGATTAAAACTATCAAATGTTCATTAAAATGTAATGTCGTCATGTAGTTTTTAACAGTCACTTGTCTTTCTCCTTTTTCGACTAATGTGTAATCGATGTCGGATGAGAGAAACTTACAGAAGTTTTACCCCCCCCCCTCCCCTCCCCCTAACTATTTGAATTTAGATTTTTATCCGAAATCAATCTTTTGATCTCGCCCCTTACAGTTTTTGATATCAAATTTCTTACTGTTTTTAACATCTGAGAGAATTAGGGTTTGATTAATTATGTTAATTAAATAATACTCTGTACACTTTCTATCAAATCGTATTTCTCTCCATATTGCGTTCATAGCTTTATTTATTTCTTACATTTTTAATAGTTGAGCTAATTAGAGTTTAATTAGTAATCTTAATTAGTAAAAAATCCCAACAATTTTCTTTGCCTTCTTCATCGTAAACACATTTCTTTACGAAATATTATTCGACGTACGACTTATCTTTCTATCTATGATCAGGGGCAAGTAACTCGTGGGTCACCTGTTTCACAGCTTCATCTAGTCATCACCCACATAATACGGCACTAAATCCGAATTATAACCAATTGCAAACCAAAAAACCTATGCACATCCAACATAACGAAATTTTCTTACAAGTAATGGGATTCATATGCTTTTAAAGTTATTCTGTCAGACTATGAAGATATTTTGTCATACAATTAGCGCAGGTTCATATGGCATGGACTTTGTAAGTATACAATGTACCCCCCCCCCCCCCTCCTTTTCCAATATTTTAAAATAATTATACATCTGTCAAACTGCATTAAAAAAAATTGTGACGTTTATAACACTAATTAACACAACTGTTATGTTACCCGAACTAAGCTATATCAAAAATCACAACTTTCGATGGAATTCGGATAGAAAACATCGATTTTTGAAATATTTGAAATAGATTCAAGAACACGTTAGTATTATATATTAGTGTTAGTTTTTTTCTAATGTAATTTGACTAATGGGCTATTTGACCATATGGCACCACTTTTTTTTTTTAATATATATATATATATATATATATATATATATATATATATATATATATATATATATATATTTAAAGGGGGGGGGGGGGGGGGTCAACGTGGTAATCTCGCATATGCTCGCGAGACTTGTTCATTGACGCGCAAGAGTCATCAAAGCGCGATAACTCTGACGGGCTGGTAATAGGAAGTAAAGCCGACGCGCTGATTTTAATTATCTATAGATATCTAGTGTTTTTCAATGATGATATCAGGCATCCAGTATTCGAAAATGTGGATATGATGAATTAATATTAAGAATGGAGATGGGGAGTTCATACTCTATTAAAGTAATTTACTTCACGTAGTTCAAAACATGTGAAATTAGTTTAAATTCATTTCTTTGAAAACATGCCAGAAAAAAAGTATAGTATTGCAATCATCAGTTATCTTTGGAATGAAAAATATGAATTATTTACCCTACCCTGTGAAAAACGAATAGAAACATCCTATATATATATATATATATATATATATATATATATATATATTGGACATTCTCGGGCGTACATTAAAAATGTGCATAATCATTTGCATGAGATTTCTATATGGTAGAGCCCTGATATTTGGATATCTGCATAAGGATTCTCCATGCTTTATGTTAAAGGTCAAAGTGATATTTAAAGGTCGAAGGGCAAGTATTATGACATCATTTACTGATCCTTTTAATTCTTTCTGCATTGTCAAAAACATCCCAATTTCCCTCATTGTGATACATTTTAATCTGTGATCCATTTCAATCAGTCTGTTGATTTTTTGTTGGATTTGAATTATACATTTTTTCGAAGAAATCTTTATGACTCGTTCACACGGATGCGTATTAAATTTTACTTCGCATTAAATTTGATGCGAAGTAAAATAATGCGCATTAAATTAATTCGAATTAAATAGCGTTCACACGGCGGTAATATTTAATGCGAAGTAAACTAATGCGCATTAAATTCGTATGCATCTCTAAATTAAAGGGTGCGGGAAATGAATTAAAGGATTGACTATATTATTATTTTTATAGATCTATATTTTAATGAATATTGGGTAGATACAGAATTTATTGTTCAAAACACTAGGCCTATGTAACTGATCTACACACAAGGAGTTTTATCGTGTTTGTTTTTATATGTTCCCAATTATGGAAAGCCGTAGGGTACCCCCACATTATTATTATTTTTCCCTATATAAAATACCAAAATTATAATCTCTTCCAAAAATAAAAATTTCCCCCTATTTGCCCGATATTATTATTATATCGCAGCGATAATAATAATCTGTCCCGATTCTCAGATACCAAATTATAATTTCATCCCCAAAATAAAAATATTCTTCATTTATGACATTATTATAATTATAAATACTGCCGCAATAATTATAAAAACTGACCCGATTTAAAGTCACACATTATCTTTATAAATATAATCTTTCCACCACCATAATAATTACTGAACATCGCCAACAATAATTATCTTTTTTTATTTGAACGCTACAAAATATAATCTGTACTGACAATAATAATTCTGGACCAGCCAAAAAGACAAGATTATTATTTGGACGCTTGAAACAGAAAACGTTTGTCTGACTCGGATTCACAATAATAATCTCCGACTTCAGATTGGCAGATATTATATGAAGCGTGAAGGCAGATATTATTTGAAGCGTGAAGGCAGATATTATTTGAAGCGTGACGAAAAGAAGCACCCCATTGAGAGAGATTAGCACGTGACGCAAGCGGCACGTATGACTTTTGTCCGACAGACCTAACCGTTATTCAACTTATTGACTCATGGATAGAGGTAAGGCTACAATAACATACATGTGTGATTATGTGCAACGGTCAGGTACCTCATCATGTGTTAGGCGCTCTAAAAAGCTTAACATTGGCCATATTCTCAGACTAGGGTCATAGGGTCAGTACAGGTATTCATCATTAAGACATTATCAGTGGGTTTTAATGAATTCATTCTAAATTCCCTGTTACAACTGATGTCACCAGCATCTTCCTCTTGAAAGAGTGTTCAAGCCATTGTAGCCCCATCATTTATTTGTAGCTTGAAAATGCTCCGATAGATAAATATGTATGCATCATTACATGTACATGTATGACCCTATCACTGATAGAAGTATAAGTGACACAACTTAGTCGCTAGTAGTAGTAGCCTGTTTCCTCAAAATAAAATAAGGCAAGGGTATTCAGACTGTCGCAGTCATCCAATTGCTTTCGGTGGGGTCGAAGAAGGGGGGGGGGGGGGGGTGCCAAACATCATCTCGGTACAATTGTCTATCTGTAGATCTATCTGTAGATCTATATAGTATATTATGGAGACACAATAATGATATTTTAGGATGTAATTAAATTGTACAGTCCCAGGCACATAGTATTGGGAGAGGGGACCCTCCTATTATTTTTTTTAACAAAGTTTAACTGTTACTTTACTATGAAAATGTTCATGGAATCCCCCCCCCCCCCTTGGCAGTGAATTGAAATGCAGTCATGTTAAATGGAAGGAAAATAACTTTTGTTCACCAAATAATACCACTATCCATCCCCCCCCCCTTTGGTCTGTAATGTTCTATGGTGATGAATGTTTAGGAAAGTTAAATTCAATTGTAGATATACTGTAGAATTCATTTGTTGTGTGTAACTGATATTGCTCTCTCCTATTCGTAGTTGCTTGATCACATTATACACTTATTGACTTTTAATGAGGTCTACTCGTAACTATATGGAACTAGTCGGGTATTGGTTGACCAAGACAGAGTAGACTGAATTCAAAAGTCAATAAACATTTTATTGAATAATCAGGAATTTTACAACATTTTTGACACTATAGACTATATAGTTTCCGCCTCCAGCAAATATAGACACAAAATAAGATGTGTTATGTAAAAAAAAAAAAAAAAAAAAAAAAAAAAAACCACCATAATTACTGGGTATATGTTAGCTGCAATAATGTAGCCCTCTCTGATTTTTTTTTTTTTTTTTTTTTTTTTTTTAGGGAGAGGGCTACAACTCCTAAGGATCTCCGTAATGGTGCAAATGCGGGAGTGATTCACTCCCGCAACATTTGCGCTCCTTCTATACATTTCCTGACTTTCTTTACGTAAATAAAATGATATTCTATGTTTCTTAGTCAATATATAAACTTACAACCTGCAACTTAAGATTTGTGAGGCTCTATTCTACCGTTTTCAACAATTTCGATAAATTCCAATTTCTCGATTCATATTTGTGCGCCATGTTTGATGTACTGAAGTTTCAACTTCCGATTGTCAAGTCATTTGCATATGCCATATAAGGTAGTATTTACATCAATGGACAAGTATGGAGGCGAAAGCTATTTCGTCGGTATTGAAAAGGTTTGAATTTAATATCAAGTTAAAAACCGAACAGCAGAGTGTAAATTCTTTCTGCAACAATATGATTTTCCTTTCTTTGTCGAAGTGGCTCGAGTAACTACATTTTCGCGTTGATTGTCAATGTTTAGGTTTTTCATTAGATCCACCTACGAGATCTCGCGATAACAAGCATGGCGGAGCAGACGAAGAATTTTGCATGCTGTACATTATATTTAATGAAAAACACCTTTATTAGACATGCCCGAGCACAAAGTTGGTACTCCTTTTGGTGCAAACAACATTTGGGACTAATACACAGAGTTTATTATCGGTTATTCATAAAATTATTTTGCACCATTACGGAGATCCTATGGAATTGTAGCCCTATCCCGAAAACGTCAGAATAAAAAAAATTGGATAGGGCTACATTATTGCAGCTAGGTATATGTAAACAGTTTCTGAATCAAAACTGTTTTTAAAAAGTGGAAAAGAGTATTATAACAATAAATATTCCATCAATAAGTAATAAAGGTGTTTTGTCTCTTTGATACTTGGCGTCTGCCATTGTGTATCTTCACAACACATCCGTTAAAATGTGCAATTTGATTGGTTGATAAAATTGTAAGCAAATCTACAGTTTCTTGAGAGGGGAACCCGAATAAACCTCCTGGAACTTCATTTAAGGTGAACTCACTCTGAGGTACACCCATTTGGAAAGAAAGTCTGGACCAATCAGAGAACTTCAGTTCCTGATAATTTGATAAAGTATCATAATCTTTAACCTCATGTTACACCAATGGCAAAAAATTGCTTCAGTTTCAATTAACAATATTTACTAAATATTAATGTCGCCACTTTATTAAGCAGGCGGTCTGGGGGCTGCCTTGAGGCCTCCAGGGGGTCCAAAGCAAAGCCCTGGTGGGGGCCCAGAGGGCAAAGCCCCCGGAAGCTCTTGGATTTTTACAGATTTTATAGGGCTTGAAATACATCTCCTATTTAAGTCATTTGTACTATTTTCTATTTTTAATAAGGTGAAATAAGTATCGGTTTTATCGTTTAGTATACTTTTCTAAACAAGATACCACGATTTACCTTAAATTTGAAAATTTATTGGGGGGGGGGGGCTGCAACCCCCCCCCCTAAATCCACCACTGCCCTTGGACCCCCCTCCCCCCTTAAATCCACCACTGCCCTTGGACATAAGATAATGTTTTATATCTATAACATATATGTTCAACTACAACAGAATATAATTATTTCTAAACACTGAAAACTTGTTTTTCTTTTGGACCTGGATATAAAATGTATGGAATTACCCTAGACTGTCCCTTTACACAAGAATTGAAATGAGACAGAATCTGCTCTGATGTTAAAATTCCATGTATGGAAGTTTAAAGTTTGAGATTTTGTCATATTTTTTTAAGGGTGTCCTTAAAAGATCTGTGTGGATCCTGGAACAGAGAATGGAATCGTTGCAGCATTTCATTGAATCCTGTTTAGAAGGAAATGGCAATTCAGTTACTTAGGGAAAATCTGGAGCAAATCAAGGTAACACGAATAAAAAAGTGCTACATGCAAGGTGAAGATAACGAACACCGATCAATCTCATAACTCCTACAAGCAATACAAAATAGATAGTTGGGCAAACACGGACCCCTGGACACACCAGAGGTGGGATCAAGTGCCTAGGAGGAGTAAGCATCCCCTGTTGATCGGTCACACCCGCCGTGAGCCCCATATCCTGATCAGGTAAACGGAGTTATCCGCAGTCAAATCAGTGTGCCAAGAACGGCTTAACAATCGGTATGAAACACGTCAGACAGCATTTGACCCAATGCGAGGTTGTATTGACGAACTATACTACATGTATATATCTATGTGAGATTTTACGCACACAGTGACATGATATATTTATTATTAGTAGATCAAGTGAGCTTTTCTGACCACCTCTTGTCTGTTATCTGTCTGTTTGTAAACTGCATTTTATCTTCTCTAGAACCACCTGGCCAAATTCAATTAAACTTGACACAAATAATCCTTCAAAGTTGGATAATTGGGATGTTTAAATGTTCAAAGGGGAGATAATCAAGAAAAGGCAAAAATAGGTGGGGTCATTTAAAAATCTTTATCTTGAGAACCACTGGCTAGACAAGTTGAAATGTTCATGAAAGCTTGACGACATAGTGTAGATTCAAGTTTAGTCAAATTGTGGTTCATGAAGTAGGTTTATGCATTCAGAAAGGAATATCTTTTAAAAAGGTTCTTTTCCAGAATAGCAAGGTCATGTTTGTCATATTGATATTGAGGCATACCCATGATACTGTAAACCAACTTTTATTCGCATGTGAGAAATTTTCGTGAAGTTTGCGAGAACTTTATCATTAATGTATTTTGTATTTGTTTAAGATTATCTTGGTCGCGAATATTGGTCACCGAGAACCAGTTGTAAATTGCTAAATTGTCAACTAATCGTCATGAATGGAAGTTGGTATACAGTATGTGAATTGAAGTTAGGTTATGTCATGACCCTTAGGTTGGGATTACAATGAAAGGTGATGAACGAACAGTGATCAATCTCATAACTCATATAAGTAATACAAATTAGAAAGTTGGGCAAACACGGACCCCTGATACTAAATTGGTTGTCGTCCGCTGTCATGCGTTAACAATTGAACATTTTTAGCTTCTTCTTGATAACTACTAGTCCAATTCTTTTCAAATTAAGTATGAAGCGTCTTTTGGACAAGGGGGACATAAATTGTAAATTTCATGATCCCCGGGGTAGGGGTTCTGACCCCAGGATGGGGCCAAACTTGAATATAGTGTTTTTGTACAAGTTTGCTGATGCTGTATGAAATTTAAATGCATACCAAGGAATAGCAGAAAAAGATGTACAAAAAAAAAAAAAATGGTGAATTTCACAACCCAGGGTTTTGACTCTAGGATGGGTCCAAATTAGTAAAATCTTTTAATGTTGATATGCCTATTATGCCCCTCTTCAAAGAAGAGGGGTATTTTGTTTTGCACCTGTCATTCGGTCGGTAGACCACATGTTGTCTGCTCAATATCTTGCGAACCATTCACTTGGTCATAATGATATTTCATATGTGGGTTGGTTATGAGAAGAGGACCCATATTGTTTTTCAGGTCAAAGGTCAATCTACTCTGGACATAGGAATAGACTGTCCGCTCAATATCTTGAGAACCCTTTGCTTGACAGACATCAAACTTGGTACACTGGTACATCCTAAGGAGTGGATGACGCCTATTGATTTTGAGGTCAAATGGTCAAAGGTCAAACTGGACATAGGAATACACTGACCACTTAATGTCTAGAGAACCCTTTGCTTGACAGACATCAAACTTAGTACACTGGTATATCTTCAGAAGAAGATGACCCCTATTGATTTTGAGGTCACATGGTCAAGCCACTCTTGACATAGGAAGATATTTTCCGCTCAATATTTTGTATTGATGATACTACTATCAATTGAATGATGTGTGTGTATAACTCTTTTCAATTTTGCACCCTGGGGGTATATGTGTTTTACAAACATCTCTTGTATTATGTGAAGCCTTTCATCAATGTATGCACTTATGAGGGCATTGAAGTTGTAAGAACACATCTTGTTTTATACTTTTGCTGAATGTTAAAAATTTAGATTAGATTTCAGAACAGGAAATTATTTCTAGATTCCATAGCCCTTGGGAGTAGTGATAATTTTTCACTAGTACTCAGGTGACCGATAAATTTAGGCCTGTGGGCCTCTTGTTCAATTTATATACTGGGTATGTTGAATATGTCTAGAGATTCATTGTGCAATTATAATAGATTTTTTTTCTATTTTAGGTGCTTCACAATACTTCTATGCAGTTCAACAAAATACAGCGCCTCATTTACAGAGACTCGTAATTAAACAATTTCCAAGATCTTGATGAAGATTTTACATGTGTGGCAACATCTATTTTGCATCAGCATGATCTGCCTTTGCCTGACACCTTGAGAGACTGGACCTCTTCTCATCATCTCTACATATATATGAGGGAGTGCATGATGCATTTGATGATTCTTTAACATCATAAGATGTTGTAGAATATACATTTGTTTCCATGACTTTGTACACCTGCTTTTATTGCCAGCTGATTTGTGTTTCATAGTTTTATGTATTTAACTAATCAGATACATTTTCATGTATTCACATTTTCTGGGGGTGTTTTTTTTTATCCTTGAAATATTTTAAATGTGGAACTTTACAGAATTTCATTTGGTATGAATGCTAAAGGCTATTCATGAACAGAATTTGTTCTTTGAACTCTCCCATCCCACTCCACCATCCCCTACAAAAACATCCATGAATTTTGTCCAAGCCATACCTTTGTACTGTTAAACTTGCTAACCACAGGAGAAGTTTACAGAATTTTTTTTTTTTATTTACTATGCATTTATATATTCAAAATGTTTAGCACCTTCTGATATGTATTATTAATGTCAGATATGCATGATTGTGTAATAAATTATATACATGTATTTATTGAATTGTCTTTGATACTTAAAGTGTTTGTGCTGTAATAGACTATGGTTGCCAAAGCAAGGTTCTGATCTAAAATAGTCATGTTGGTTGCTATAATGTAAATTACAGTATGCATCCACATACTTGTATATATATGTTTTAGATGTGACATTGTTTAAATATTTTAGGGTTAATGTGATTAAGACAATATAACTCTTTGAACCATGATTGGTGTTGATTTCTCCTAAAACCCTCATTATAACAATTATTTAAAAGTATTTTGGAATTGATTCTCAGTTCAATGAAATATCTTTCTTGTGTATGTACTACCGGTACGTCTCAATGGAAAAAAAAATGTTTAACCTTCTTATATGGATGGTTTTCTGGTAGTCATTCTTTGTTAAGAAACACTGGACCACTTGAATATGGCAGATGCTTTAACATGTTTTGGTTTTTATTATATTTCATGAATTGATATAAGGTCCATTTCACTTTTGGGGGTGGCATGGAACCTGAAATGAACAAACTTAAAAGTTCTTTACTCAAAGATAAACTTTCTACTAAGTTTCATTGAAATGCCAAATGAAAAATTGAAAGAGGACTTGCAACAATGACATTCTGATCAGACAAGCTTATTGAGGTCTTTGGCTCAGTTGTATGGAGTGCCAAATCAATATAAACTCAAATAATTTAAGGCATCTTTAATTATTTTGAAGATACTATCAATTCATTTGAAGCATGCAACAAGTCAATGATCTCCTCAAATAATTTTAACATATTTTCATTTCAGGATTTTTGCATACATTAATTGAATTGGTGATAGCAGTAATTATTCTGCTGAATTGATGTGCGCTATGATTGAATTGTTGCTCTCTTGAAATGAATTGATGATATCAACAACTGAATTGGTGCAAGCTACAATTCAATTGTAGAGAGCAATAATTCATTTAATGTGCACTGTAATTGATGTATTGCTCTCTACAATTGGATTAAATATAACATTAATTGACT
Source organism: Ostrea edulis (assembly GCF_947568905.1). NCBI lineage: Eukaryota > Metazoa > Mollusca > Bivalvia > Ostreida > Ostreidae > Ostrea > Ostrea edulis. Next base: position 45,616,739 of record NC_079167.1, read on the forward strand.
GCAGATGTATGCAATAATTCTTTTAGAGAGAGCAACTATATAATTAGAGATATCATCAATTCAACATTTCTATAATTGAATTAATGATCTTATTGAATTGTAGCTCTCTTCTGTGCATTAATTCTTATACAAAAACATATTAAAATAATTAGATATCTTCGATCAAATCATTTATACTGAGCTCCAAATTTGAATGTGAGCAGTATCTCCACCACGTTGATATACACATCAATTAGATTAATGAAAAGCAATAACTGAATCGTGCACAAATTTATTGCATGACAATCATGGCAAATATAAGCCAGGTTTTTAAAGCTTTCTCCTTGTAATCCTAAGGATATGTACAACAATATTTTGATATTGAATTTTTTTTAATTTACTTCATTTTAATGTCAAAAATGCAGTTTTAGTAGAAATCTGGGGACTCGAACGCACAATCTACAGATCAGCAGTCAGTTTGCTAACCTACTGAGCTACTTGGCTAGGTAGTTAAATCCAAAAGGAATAGATAAATGTTGCTGATACTGATTTTTTTCATCCATGTTTTAAAAGGAAATCAGTCATTATGACGATGTAAGGTACCTCCTTAATTATACATTGTATGCACCCTTAGATGGTTGTGTGAATAGCTGGGAAACAATTAACTGCATGACGTATGTGTACTTAGTACCACCTTTGTGAATTATCTAAGCAGAAGGATGGTCATGTATACAAAATGATGTGGGATTTAGCGGTGGAGGTGCTATACTTAGTACTGACAAGCCCACTCCCCGGATAGGGTTGTTCCTGTACCAGAAATGGACACCTCATGTGATGACACCCTATTCAGTACATTAAGAAATCAACACAAAACACAGATTAAAGAGATCCATGAAAGGTGAAGATAACGAACAGTGATCAATCTCGTAACTCCTGTAAGCAATACAAAATAGAAAGTTGGGCAAACACGGACCCCTGGATATACCAGAGGTGGGACCAGGTGCCTAGAAGGAGTAAGCATCTCCTGTTGACCGGTCACACGCGCCGTGAGCCCTATATCATTTTGCGTAATTAAGCCCTAGGGTGGCCTGTGTTACGAAAAAAAAAACTGCTTGTGCAGCTGGCCAGTGTGTTTGATAAAATTCCCTTTCTATCTATCATGTCACAAAGATATAAAATGTTATACTCCAGTTCCAACAAAGATTTATTCATTGAATTATTCACATTTATCATCCTCCAAAAGAAACACATACCAGGATACCTTTTCGACAAACAATCATTTCCATAATAAAGTCAAAGTGAAACTACGTCACGTGATTTCCCTCTCGACCAACCGCTTGCACAGTCACGCATGAAATAATATCTGCCTTCACGCTTCATATAATATTTGCCAATCTGAAGTCGGAGATTATTATTGTGAATCCGAGTCAGACAAACGTTTTCTGTTTCAAGCGTCCAAATAATAATCTTGTCTTTTTGGCTGGTCCAGAATTATTATTGTCAGTACAGATTATATTCTGTAGCGTTCAAATATAAAAGATAATTATTGTTGGCGATGTTCAGTAATTATTATGGTGGTGGAAAGATTATATTTATAAAGATAATGTGTGACTTTAAATCGGGTCAGTTTTTATAATTATTGCGGCAGTATTTATAATTATAATAATGTCATAAATGAAGAATATTTTTCTTTTGGGGATGAAATTATAATTTGGTGTCTGAGATTCGGGACAGATGATTATTATCGCTGCGATATAATAATAATATCGGCAAATAGGGGGAAAATTTTTATTTTTGGAAGAGATAATAATTTTGGTATTTTATATAGGGAAAAATAATAATAATGTGGGGGTACCCTACGGCTTTCCATACCCAAGAAATAACTTGTTATTTCCTCTGACGACTAACATTCATTCTAGACAATATATTGCTTCTTCATGAGCCCAGTTTAAAAACACCGGAACGTCTCTTTCACCATTCCACTGAATATTGTTGTGACGTAATTTTTAATAGCCGTGTTTCGAGTTCCTTCGGAACACGGTTTTTATTCTGTGTTTAGTCACGCCGCTTCAAAAATGTTCAGCGGGGTTACTTCCGGTTTCTCGTTGTTTACCAACACTTCGTGTATTAAATGTATTAGTTTGGGATGTATGGGGGTACGTATTTGTTTGTCAACGTTTGATAAGCTACCATTGGTCAAATTCAACGGAAGACTTAGACAAGACGACGATGTTGCAGTGTAACTTGCAGATCTATGCAGAAGGCCTAGTTGTCTAGGAACCCTAGGCCCTTAGTATCTAGTACAGTAGTAGCCATAGTGGGACATGAAAATAACGTATTAGACTCGGTGAAACCTACCAAATAGGTAAATCAAAATAGTTACTACTTTTTTGTAGAACGTTGTATATGATTAAACAAAACACAATGTCTTAAAGTGATTCATAAAGCCGACATCGTGCCCAGTACTGACTTCTGTGGAAACGAGGGGGTTAGGCTATTTACACAATGTATTCGTTCATTTCTAGTGCTGGTGTAAAGTCTCACAAATATTTCGCTGCATTTTTCTGAGTGCAAAACTAGACCTGGACAGATTTTTGTTTTGTTTTTTCTATAAACAAATTTAACAATGTCATAACTTGTCACTGATGTTAATACATAATGATCAGGTAGTTTGTCTAACTGCAAGTCTCTCCATACAAATCTGTGTGTATGCTGATCTCTTTCACATAGTTTGATTGCATTATACATCTTGGTGATATCTCCTGCAAAAGCTATTTTCCTTTGTCTAAATCTGATGATGACCCCTAAAAGGTCAGAACATTTGGTCCCTTTGCCCAATATTCATTCAATACATGACCCATATACGACGATGATGAATCAAATACGATCCGCACAGGTGTTGATTTGGAAATTGGTTTTAAGACCTCGTGGTGTGGAATGTAGTGAATAGGCCCATCGTGTGTATCCATCTCTTCATCAGTTAATTTTCTTGCCACGCTCCTTTCCATCATATCCATAATCTGGTCACCATATGCTTTACTGTAATCTGGTCCTGCTCTTTCCAAACGTCTCTCTGTGGATCTCAATCGATACATTGCTGCATTGCGTTCACATTGTTAGGGAGATACTTTGGATCTTTAACCCACGGATATGTAGTGGTCCAGTATTTACCCAATTTGTCATATTGAAGTCCATCCTTTATAGGGTGTAGCTCACGTTCTTCCTTCAGAGTATAACTTCCATTACCTGGTGGGCACTTCCCGCACCTGCAACTTCCACACTTTGGCACACAATAAGTTCCGAGACTTTCTATGTCGAAAAATTAATCAACAGCAGTCTTAAAGTTGCCTAAGTTCAACCGAATAGGCTCAATTATCCTTCCTGAAGTATGATGAATGCACACAAGATTTGATTCTTCTGTAACAGGTACTCGTAAATTGTCATGACTTCCTCTAATACAATATCCAAATTGGTTCCGCATCAATTGGAGATTTCCAATCTGATCAACTTTCTCCGGTAATAAAATGCAACAATCGGCTCCTATAAGCAGATCCACTTTTCCTTCAGGTCTCAAGATGTCTCCCTCTTTGACCCCTTTAAAGAATTTCACTACTCCATGGACATCCACCTTTGAAATATCTGCTGTAATTTTGTTAATTCCATATACTTTGACTTGCCAGACCTTGCCATTCATGTCTGTCAGTGGCAGCAAATATTCCTTACTTTGAATACACTCAGATGTATTTCCCACCTTTGTTATTGACAATGTTACTTCACGTCCCTTCAGTCCAAGCTTTCTAGCCGATTCGTACGTCAGAAGTGATATATTAGCTCCGGGATCCCATAATGTAGTTAGTGACACACTGTTGCTTTTCACTTTACTGATCATGAGAATGACTCCCTTTCCTTGCTCTTCATTAACTATGTTCACGTTATGATGATGCGCACTTGCATTTAAGATTGCCCCGTGTAAGAATGGGTGATGAAATCTACCACATTTTTGTTGACGAAAGTCTGTGATATCACAAGGTTTTCTGTTTACACACCGTTTTGAAAGATGGCCACTTTTCAAACAACTAAAACAAGCGCCATTTCTTCTTAGTAATTCCATCTTTGTTTCTCCATCCAAGGCAGAAAAACCTGTACAGTCTCCGATGAAGTGATTATCTGTTTCATGATACCAGCATTTTTTTCTTAAAGGAATGTCATTTCTGGTAGTGTTATGTGTCACACCCTTTTGTTTGCCGTTAAGAAGAGCATCCGTTACTTGTGCTAGTCCATCAATCACCTGTTGCATTTTCTGTTCATTTTGTTGCATTTGACTCTGTATAACATTAACAAATGCATTGTCAACTTTGTCATTTTTCTCCTCTTGTAAATTTGTCATGGTATGTATCCGTCCCTTACGGGAAACACTGTCAGTTTCACTACCTCTAATATCTGAAGTCATGTGTTCAATCGCGGTCTTCTCGTCCAAAAGAAATCTCAAGAATTCAGAGAAGTCTGTAGACTTTAGCTTAAGCTTCCGTAAGGCCCATTCTCTCTTCTGAATAGATGGTAATAACTTTTCAATCTCACTTATCATGGTAGCAGTATTCATTTCTCTTTCCAAGCCCATATGCTTTAGAATTAGCCAACATCCCTCCACAGTTTCCACCATTTCTATAAACTTCATACTGTCTCCTTCCGGAACTGTTTCCAGTGCTTTTATGTCAGTCAAAACAGTGTCTGTTAACTTTTCTGGCCTTCCATATTTTAGATCAAGACGCTTCAACATCTCCTCAAAGTTATTGTCCACTCCCTTAATAATTTCCAAGGGTTCTCCAGACAAAGAACTTTTCAAAGCGAATGGATCTTCTCCATAAGTCGGAATCATGTGGGTAATATAATCCAATCTAAAGCTAGGATAGTCCCGTATCTTGCCACTAAAGTGTGGTGGATCCAATTTTTTCACCTTTAAAGATTGGTTTTTACCGCACTTTTCTTTCAATGCATTCCTTTGTGTTGTTAATTTGAAACAAAGGGATCTCGCTTTACACAACTCTTTGTATAAAGTGTTCATATCGTGGTTCACTTCGTCCACTTTAGTTTTGTCGTCTTCATTGTCTGAATCAAAGTTCTCTAGATACTCACAATGCCGAACTTCCATGCCCTTGTATGACTGTTCTAGATCATCTAACATCTGTTTGATTACTTCTAATTCTTCTTCATCCTGAATTTTCTCCAGAAGACGTCCGTATATTCTGTGAAATCTTCCCTTCGCGGTACTTCGTTTTTTTGAGCTCACCTGAGCTAAAAGCTCAAGTGAGCTTTTCTGATCACCCGTATTCCGGCGTCCGTCCGTCCGTCCGTCCGTCTGTCTGTCCGTCTGTAAACTTTTAACATTTTTAACTTCTTCTTAAAAACCACTGGTCCATTTTCAACCAAAGTTGGCACAAAGCATCCTTAGGTAAAGGGAATTCTAAATTGTTAAAATAAAGGGCCAGGCCACCTTCCAAGGGGAGATAATCAAGAAAAGGTAAAAAGAGGGTAGGGTCATTAAAAAATCTTCTTCTCAAGAACCACTGGGCAAGAAAAGATGATATTTATATGAACGCTTCCTGATATAGTGCAGATTCTAAATTGTTAAAATCCTGGCCCCCGGGGCTCGGATGGAGCCACAATAGGGGATCAAAGTTTTACATACAAATATATAGGAAAAATCTTTAAAAATCTTCTTCTCAAGAACCACTGGGCAAGAAAAGATGATATTTATATGAACGCTTCCTGATATAGTGCAGATTCTAAATTGTTAAAATCCTGGCCCCCGGGGCTCGGATGGAGCCACAATACGGGATCAAAGTTTTACATACAAATATATAGGAAAAATCTTTAAAAATCTTCTTCTCAAGAACCACTAAGCCAGAAAAGCTGATATTTACATGAAAGCTTTCTGACATAGTGCAGATTCAAGTTTGTTCAAATCATGGCCCCTGGGGGTTGGTTGGGGCTACATGGGGGGATCAAAGTTTTACATACAAATATATAGGGACATTCTTTAAGAATCTTCTTCTCAAGAACCACTGAGCAAGAAAAGCTGATATTCACATGAACAGCTTCCTAACATAGAGCAGAGTTAAGTTTGCTCAAATCATGGCCCCCTGTTGTAGGATGGGGCCACAATAGGGGATCAAAGTTTTACATACAAATATTTAGGAATTTTTAAAAAAAAATCTTCTCAAGAACCACTGAGCCAGAAAAGCTGATATTTACATGAAAGCTTTCTGATATAGTGCAGATTCAAGTTTGTTCAAATCATGGCCCCTGGGGGTAGGATGGGGCCACAAGGGGGGATCAAAGTTTTACATACAAATATATAGGAAAAATCTTCAAATATCTTCTTCTCGTGAACCATTGGGCCAAAGAAGTTCACATTTACATGAAAGCTTTCTGACATAGTGTAGATTCAAGTTTGCAAAAACTATGACCTCCAGGGGTAGGTTGGGGCCATAATAAGGACTACGGTTTTACATGCAAATATATATAGAAAGTCTTCTGATATGGACCAAGGTGACTAAGGTGAGCGATGTGGCCCATGGGCCTCTTGTCTTTAATCCCTTCCGAATTTCCTCTGCCATAATATCCGATGTGTTGAAATGTATAGCTCAGCAATAAAACAATACACCATCTGTTGTAACCATTTATTCCAATGTTTCAACCTACAAATGAAAGTACAAAAATTACCAAATTCATGACAAAACTTTGTTATGTAGTTTTCACATCAAGATGAATCCTAAAAATTAGTTTGAACAGTCATTCAATATTTCCTCAAAACCGCATAACAGTCTACATCTGATAACTATAGAATTAATACTTAATAAATGTACATGAATTTACTCACACATTGATGGGTCCAACATTATAGAGCTATAACGTACTAAACTTCCAGTAAAATAAGTAACAAAATAGTGGCCAAGTATAATATTTCCGGAAAGTTTACAATATCGTTGACGATACACTTCCGTCTTAAACTTGCAATCAAATTGTAATATTCAATTAAAATGTAAAAACTCGAAATTTTGAATCATTATTGTACAGCTAGCATATGGGGTAGTAAAATTTATTTGATCTGCCAATTTTTATGCTCTCGTTTGCCCTATGGACTAATAAAAAAAGTTAATCGCAAGGACTGTTTACCTACCGTGACGTCATCATGTAAGAGATATAAGTTAAAACACGCAAATAAACATTTAAATGTGAAGTTAAGGGTTATGATATATGTACTCTACATACATGTATACCTTCTCTATCGTGCATTTTATTTTATAAAGAGAAGTTATGCATATACATTCACTATTACTACACATTTTAACAGCTTAATAATAGAAATTCAGAGATATATGGATATATTTAATAATTGATATTCTTAATCCTCGATCGAGAGAGAGAGAGAGAGAGGGGGGGGGGGGTCCGCACCTTATTGTTTTATACATATGCAATTCAACAACTTATAAAGAATTATGATGTATTGTATATTATATATTCAACCTAAACTACTGTTTAAGCATGTAAACTTAATCACGAAGTAGTTTATACTGAAAAACGTTCAATGTGTATTGAATGTCTTTATTTAATCGATGTGACAGAGAAAATTCGGTTGCAGCTGAAACTCTCAACGTGCTCTCCTTTCCGCCCAGAGAGTCTTGCATTGCGTTTTCTAAGTTCGTCTCTAAGCGCAGTGAGGTCCTACGAACCATAATCCGCCTTCGTTACTAAATATTCAACAACTTTCTAATCTAAATGTGTCCTTCCGACGCTCTCTTAAACTTGAGGTTAGAAACGCCTTGGACGTTAACGGATCGTGCGCCACCTGTAATCAAGGGCGAGTAATTTGAAATTTTATTTGCCATTGGATTTTTACACTTTTCAAAGTTAATTTCATAAAAGATTTGAAATAGCTAAATCAAACTCTATAGCTTAATATAGAGATTGTACTGGACCTGTTCATGTACCTAAAGATTTCACAAAATAAGTGAAGCAATTTTGAACTTAAATTTTTTTGTTCGATACATGCATGCTTGTAAAACCAGATATATATCTTGCAGGTGCTGTGATGGTATACATATATGACCTGTTTTGGTCTGAATGGTTTGCTATTAAACTGTGGACAGGACAGTGGTATCATCTGTGAATGACTGGCCATGCTGATTATGTCAAAGTTGTGGAATATTTCTAGATAAATGATCATCGTACTCATCAAAGACACAACAGAATGCGATATATGCGACCAAAAATGACCAAGACAAAAGAAAAATGTTATATGGGTGAGAATAATTTAATCATATCTACTAAGTTATAAATGATATCCTCCCTAATTTAAACATTGATATTTGAAAATAATTATTTATCAACTAATACTCGCGTCACAAGTCTTTCATTTATAAGTGACTCATTTAATAAGAAGAATTTTTAGTATGAAAGTGACTCTAGTAGATACATACATTTCAATGACTTTTCATAATTCCAATGTCATGAGTATTTGTGATCATTGCTCAAATTGTTATCATTGAACAAAATATATCTGCTCATGATTAAGGTATATTCCTGTTAGTGACATCATTTTCATTCTGTGGACATAGATGTAGCAGTACAGAGAAAATCCATTATATGCATCAAAAGTTTGGGATAGTGACATCATTTTCATTCTGTGGACATAGATGTAGCAGTACAGAGAAAATCCATTATATGCATCAAAAGTTTGGGAAAAGTTAATTGACTTGTATATATTAACAACAACAAAAAAATTAATGCTGTTTAATGCCACATATTGCAGAGAAAAAAAAGAGAGAGTATCTAAGACCGTTTGTGTTCATTCAAATATTATGTTGGGAGATCTTGTTGGAGTCTGCTTTATACATGACACATGCTTCGTACCCAGGTGGACTCTTGTGATGAAATATGCACATTTTCGGATTCATGTCAGAACATTGAATGCAAGCAAACTCCCATGAGTACAATGTATTAGGGAAATTAGATACATGTAAAATAAATATATTAAACTTTATTGATAAAAGTGATGAAAATTCATAGATTCAGTTTTAATATGAATGACTACATCTGATGTATTCCTGAATAAGTTCAAGAAATATATATGCAGTTAACGATATTTTTCGAACAAATAGATTAATTATCATTTTTGCATTTTCACAACTTTGCTTCTTGAATTGACAATAATTTATCGTCAATATTGTGGTATCCTTCCTCTTTTTTTACAGGGATATAGGAAGTGGATCATCCATTTTCCTTGCCTTTCCCTCGAGGTCTTCAGACAGTGTCTCTATACATCATTAACCATGTTGATCAGCTCTCATGATGTCATGCCATTACTGTCAGATTACCTATAATACTGCCAGACTACCTATAATAATACCAAAATATCAGAATTAAAATTTCAAATACACAAGATTTGAAGCAGCAAAAGAAAAGAATTGCAGATGTATAATACACAAAAGGATATTGATTCTTACCGGGCTGAAATGAATTAATAGTTGAACTTTCATTCAGCTGTTTTACTGCATACCAGTCAATAATTCCAGTCAACATAAGGAGGACAGTCATTGTTATCAACCTGTGTATAATTATATATTGAATAGATTATGAAGAAAGAAAATCGTGCTCATTTTTCTTACTAAATGAAAGGAGTGGGAGAGCACATAAATATGAGTGGAAGTGTACATACATGTAATTTCTGATATATACAAAGCACACTGATTGGTCAAGTTGGAGCAAAGATAAATGAGAGTTCTTTGATATGAATTGAAATTTATTTGGAAGTAAATGAACTATCTGTATGGAGCTTGGATGAATGATTATTGCATTGAAATCCTAATCTAGTTCTGTAAGAATAGATCCCCCAATATTATAATTATATGACCCCCCCCCCCCTGAAATTGCCTATGAGCCTAAACCATGAGTTCGAAGTGTAAATTTTCTGATATATGATAATCTACTATCAATTTAGTGCCACATGATCACCATTGTAAAATGCATACATTGCTCAGATCTATGTAGATGAGGGTATCAACTAGGCCTATTTTAATGTCGCACAGTAACTATTTGTAAAGGGCAGTACAAACCTCTTGGCTTTCTTAAAACTTGATCACTGTTTGTTATCTTCGCCTTTCATATGGTGAAATGGCTAGAACAGGGATGCTTCTGTGTTGGTTCAGCTTTCACAGAATGTAGTAATCGCTCTAATTTTCTGCACTGTTCTGCTGCTCGTGGTTTTCTAAACAAATGACGCCATCGTTTCCTCTGGGTGGACATTTTTTCCAGGGTTGGGAAAGGGTGAACTTTAACATCATCCAAAGTAGATATACACCCCTTTCTTTCCATTATCTGAATTGCGACCTTTCGTGCCACAAAATGCATATTTTGTTAAAGACAGTTTTGTTACCAGAGTAAACAATATCAACCGGAAGTACCCCTGCTGAACATTTTGTTCATGTCACGTGATCGGCGTGGCTAAATGCGAAAAATCCCGGGTGTTCCGGATGAACTCTAAACGTGCCTATTACTAATACGTATTATAAGTCTACCATGACGTCATATGGTATAAAAAGCCTTTAACAATGAGCGGCATATTTGTTTTTAAAAATGTAAAAAAGAAAATCATATCACTAATGTAAAACATTTTTTGTCTTATTTAAAAGCAATTCCTTCCATTTGTATTGCTCATTATGTCTATGTAAATTTAGCACAGATTTACGTCTGACATTATCTAATGACATGCTGTTTGTACATGTTTTTAGTGATTATTATCATTTTGATTAGTTTTTCGCACAAATCTAACATTAATATATATAGCTGAGCACGGGTATGATGCATGTGACCCAAATTTGCCATTATGCATGCGTGTATATCTAATGCGAATTAGCTTCGCTTTGCGTTCACATGGAGCTTATGCGAAGTAAATTTAATTCGCATTAAATCGCGACGTAAATTTTAATTCGGAAGTAAACTAATACGCATTAAAATCTCCGTGTGAACGCGGTTCAGATTTAATTCACATTAACTTACGTTTAATGCGAATCAAATTCTTCGTGTGAACGATGCATTAGAGTAGCATACTTTCATGTGAATTTGAAATTCTTGAGCTATGTCTGTTCTATTATAACATCAGGGTGCACTCAAATACAGTGGCGGATCTATATCTTAATGTGGGGTTGGGGTTGGGGGTTAACCCATTTAAAAAGAATGATTTAAAATGGTGCATTTTAATGCATTTTAGACTGAAATTCTTGTTCTGTCTTCCGTTCATTTGTAGTCACCGATGTTAATAGAATCACTATATGTAGTGTTATACACGAATTATTCTAGGAACGACTCCTTTTTTTGTGTAAAAGTTATGCCCCATTTTTCTACTCTTTGTTTACAAAGTTTTGCACTGAGCCCGTGCACACCGAACAGTTTCAACCTTGTACAAGCGTACACCTTTTCCAGTAATGTAGTCCCACAGTGTAAGTAATTTTTGTGTTTTCTTATGTTTAAATTGTTTTCATGTACATAAGTTACATTTGCAGTCAATATTTATACAAAAGTTCATGCAAGTTATTTAGACCTTTGGCGGGAAAACTGTTCGTGTTATGTTTCACCCATGCATAAACTAGTCTTTCAAACTTTCAAAGTAAGTCATTTTCAGTTCTATATTTATGTCATGCATTTTTATTATCTTGCATAATTTCTCATTGTAAATCATCGATAATTTAGGTGTATTTTTTGTCAACCGTGTGCTATTAAGCAAGTGATATTTGGTCATAATTCAGTCAGTCATATTTATTATATTGAATTATTCATTGTTACACCATTATGTCATATGTAATGTCTACATTTTCTGAATTGTAATAGAGTGTAATATTTTTGTTACAGCTTTTTACTAATAGCGTACACAATAAAGAATTCACTGAACCACAATGGCTAGTGATCAGTACACTATGACTTAGGTCTTCCGTTGGAAACATTATCATAATACGAATTGTCATCAGAAGAAACTTAATAAACAATATTTCCCAAACTCAGTTTGGAAATAGAATCATGAAATAAGACAGGTATTACATTAGCGGTCGATATTACAGGTGGTATCTACACAGGCACTTGTTTCTGTAAATGACTTATGACCTCTGTATACTAATAACAACACAAGGTACCTAGCTTCAAATGACACAGAATGGCACCCCCTGAGAATGTCGGCCTTTTGAGCCTCCGGGGAATATCCGATGCAAATGTATTTACTACCGTTGTATTGTACAATCATTCAACTTAAAAACCATGTATGACATGACTGCATTCATTGCCTCTTATCGCCGAAAACTGCAACAAAACATGGATTTTCCGTTTTATACCACGAAGTGCTATGTACTGATACCGCACAGAATACGTGGGCGAATTTGACTGGCTAGCACGCTCTTCTAAAATTACGTTTGGAATTCTTTAGAGTTATTTATAGAAAGATAGAGCATCAGAGATGAATTAAAAATAACAGGCAAAATGATGATTTTAAAGATGACCATTAACCACAATTGATCTTATTTTATATAATTTAGTTACTAACATTAGGGGGGAAATGCTACAAGAAATAAAGGGGACTCCATCCCCCCATATTTTTTTTCCACAGACACCTGATAACTATAGCCCCCCCCCCCTTCTGATTTTTTTTGCGGTGACAATTCCTCCAAAATGTGTGGATTCCTTGTCTCTCTCAACCCAATTTCGATTGATGTAGTCGTTTCACGCTTTTCACAAGCTTTAGAGATTGGCCTTCTACTGGACTGGTATAATAAAATATACTTATTATAAACAGTATAAGGCAAGTATAAGGCTTACAAAAAGCATGTTTACGATAACATAAATCGAAATTAGGATGGAATAGTCGGGGAATCCACACATTTCGGAGAAATAATCGCCGCACCAAAAAATCAGAAAGGGAATGGGTGGGTGGTGTCCATACTTCAGATGCCTGTGAATTTTTCCATATCGGCACAGATCCGTAATATTAGGGATGCGGGGGAGGGGGTTCGCCGGAGAAGTTGGAAGTTGCACATGGCTTGTTTAAATTTCCTGACAGACAATGATAAAAATATAATAGTCATGATAAAGATCTTCAGAACCTTAATTAGTGTGTGCATGGGTGTGTGGGTGGGTGTGTGTGTGTGTGTGTGGGGGGGGGGTGTATAGTGTTCTTCATTGCTGTCTCAATTTTTCCCCCTCAGGCTGGGAGGTGGGGGGTCATTCTTTGCTCCAGGGCTTCAATTTATAACTTTCAAGCTTACATGCATTAATATTTTCTCATTCACTACTACACAGTACTATCAAAAATAGTGGAGGGGCCATTCTCGCAATATATCTGCATTTGCATGCATGAAAATAACAGTTAATGTTCATTGTCAATTAAAAGGGTTGGCCAGTCGCCTCCGAAAAACATTGATATGTGCCTGCAGCGTTCTTGGTACTTATGGTGGGTTTCATAAAACTTCAATCCTTGCTCTATTTTGCATACTTCCAAATAATCTTTTATCTGTATTTCTCTGACTTTCCATAGATCTGCATGAAACATGCAATTGGCAGAAATATTTCTCATACTAGTTAACGAAGTTGTATTTACAGTAAGTCATAATTTCATCAGAAATGATTCCGACACGAAAATATTTTTAAATCTCCACTCGGGAAGTCTTAGCTTCTATCTTCTGATGACATGTAAAATCCCGAAACTTACGAACAGCTTTGGTTTTTTTGAGTAACTAGAAATAGCGTACAGCGTCTTCAATTCAAAATTTTTATTTCGTTAACAAAGCAATATTTTCAAGATTTTTTTGTAATAAACATCGTATCAATTTATTGTGATAATAAAACAATGAGACTATTTTTCAACACAACGAATATACAATTTTCATTCTGTGCGGTATCAGTACATAGCACTTCGTGGTATAAAACGGAAAATCCATGTTTTGTTGCAGTTTTCGGCGATAAGAGGCAACGAATGCAGTCATGTCATACAGGATTTTTAAGTTGAATGATTGTACAATACAATGGTAGTAAATACATTTACATAGCATATTCCCTGGAAGCTCTCAAAAGGCCGACATTCTCAGGGGGTGCCATTCTGTGTCATTTGAAGCTAGGTACCTTGTGTTGTTATTAGTATACAGAGGTCATAAGTCATTTACAGAAACAAGTGCCTGTGGGTATCTAACCCGGGTCTCCACGGGATTCATGAAACTGAAAGATAGATAATCCGACATATCCATGGTATACAATTTGCGTTTAATACCCATAATAACAAGTAACATTGTGATCTACATGATGAAATGTCGATCATTTTTATATCGTATGTTTTGATTTATGAAATCTGATGTATCTGAAATATGTCACTTTGATATCTTATTCCTAAAATTGATATATCTATGACGTCATGTACGTGCACGTGTAACTTTAAAGTGGAACACAGGCGAGACAGAATATGGAAACAACTGCAAACTGTGTGTGTGTGTTAAAAGGTCCGACGATAGGGTAAAGACCTTGTAATCTGTTACCATGACTTGTAGTTCTCTAATTCTTGACACCCAAATAATTCAAAATACTAAGTGCAACGCTATTGACTTATATGTGCTCACGGGATAAAAGTTTAAGTAAATTAATTCACGTAATCGTAGTTCATAAGCTTCAAGGCTGTACTGAAAAATGAATTTTTTCCTTGTGGACTTCACGGTTTGCTTCAACCCTCACTTTCTCCAACGAAATGGTAATACCCTCCTGACACTATCTCTCCACTTGTTTTTCCTCCAAGGAGTCATTTCTTTTGAAACATTGTTTTAACCGAACCCGAAAATCCTTCCGAATTTGCCGTTTTAGTTCCGATTTTTTGATAGCCTCCTAGACTTTCGCTATCCTCTCATGATCTATGTCATTTGTCGGAGGCAAAAGATTAGAAATGTCAGAGGAGAATGATACTTTCCGAACAATTTCGGTCATGTTAAATTCTTGACACCCAAATAATTCAAAATACTAAGTACAACGCTATTGACTTATATGTGCTCACGGGGTAAAAGTAAATAACAAAATTATTAGAAACGTACCTTATACTTAATGCCGTAAATTTGTAAGAAGATTACGGTGTGTGTATTGCCAGTAATCCCCTATGTCTAAAATTAAATCAAGTTCGCATACTTGATATCCTGATAATCGGTTATTTATCTGACTCCGCGAAAAATAAATGGATTTAATCATTATATTTAATGTTCGTTTCAATAATCCTCTCTATGCATAAAATCTATGCAAATTACCATTTGCTAACAGCACGGTCCAACACTGCAGAATGTGCGTGTATTGGGATATGCGAATTTAACATGACCGAAATTGTCCAATCTCCCATAAGGAAAGTATCGTTCTCCTCTGACATTTCTGATCTTTTGCCTCCGACAAATGACATAGATGAGAGGATAGCGAAAATCAAGGAGGCTATCAAAAAATCGGAATTAAAACGGCAAATTCGGAAGAAGGATTTTCGGGTTCGGCTAAAACAATGTTTGAAAAGAATTGACACCTTGGAGGAAAAACAAGTGGAGAGATTGTGTCAGGAGGGTATTACCATTTCGTTGGAGAAAGTGAGGGTTGAAGCAAAACGTGAAGTCCACAAGGAAAAGGAATTCATTTTTCAGCGCAGTCTTGAAGCTTATGAACTACGACTACGCGAATTAAAAGAAAAACCCACTAAAAATCATCCAGAAATAAATGAATGGCCTCAAAATGTCAAGGAAGAAGTTCTCGAAAATGTTGAAGATGAAAAAAATCTCCAAAATTTTACAGGTGAAAAGTTTGTTTTCAGTGTGAAAGAAGAGCTTGCAAAATTAAACTTAGCTGCTAATACAGAGAAGGTTAACAAACCCTCCCGAAGTAGAAAAGATTCCAAAACTAAGGAACCCATTGTGCTTCCAGTTGCTAAGGACGAAAAACCATTTCGCGTCGGTAGACGAGGATCACTTCAGCATGCTATGCCTGATATTCCAAAAGGTCTGGAAAGGCGAGGGTCTCTGACTCTTCTGAAGTCTTTATCTCCACACAAAAGTACGGGAAATGGAAGGAGAAAATCTATAACTACGGAAATACCTAGCAAGAATTTGCAGAGGCGTCCATCTTCGCTGAGGGAGCTTCCTGATTGGTTACATAAGCCACAAGTTTCCGAGACCCCCAAAAAGAGAAAAGACGTCGATAAAAAAAGATGAATCACCTCTTTAGTGTTCTGAATAATTAGATCCACGTTATTCTTTTGTGAATATTCGACATTAACTCGTGCATGCACGGGTGGATAAAAGATAATTTTAGTGAATTTTAAGTAAAAATCAGACAGTGGAGTTGTGTAGCCTTATTGAATTAAAGTAGAAAGTACTCGTATTATTATTAATTACATGGGGGTTTGTTAGGGCTTTCCACCTTTCTGTGGAAATTACTATTGTTATTAGGGCTTTCCACCTTTCTGTGGAAAGTACTATTGTTATTGTTCTGTTTATTATTTTCCTGCCGTCAAAAATTTTTTGTCTTAAGACTTATCGAAAGACTTTATAGTTCATGATGTAGTACTTCTCGAGGAACGATGACATATCACCCTGCATTATTGAATTCTAACCCCTTATGGATTTATTGGACCTTACGTAAAATCAATCCTTATTAGTACTACTCATCTTTAACCGTAAATGCAATGAGCATCAACCATTTACTGTACAATAGAGGTAATTTAGTAGTACTGATTTGTACATTAAACAAAAGGATTGATTGACACTTTAATGGAGTTATTGCCCCTTATGTTTGAAAATTTCTTTGTGAGACGCGTCAAATTCGAGAAGGATTTGTCGTACGGACACGAGACCCTCTGGAACGGGTTCAGTGACCTTTAACCTTGAAAAGTAGGTCAAAGTCAAGGTCACCCAGAAATGCGAAAAAATGGCACTTTTCGTAACGTCTCCGGCTTACGAGACACCCCCAAGACGAGACGTGCAAAAGTATTGGCAACCCAAAGGACTTCCACGTACCAATTCGAGATTTTGAACTCTGACCCTCCACCCTCCACCGAATTACGGCGACTCGCATTGAAAACGCCCGTTAGCGCTACTGGTACTAAACCCCGAATCACAGAGACTCGAAACCTTCGTCGACGAATTCACGTCGAAACCCATTTCCAGGGAGAGAGGAATCTCGGCGATCCAAAGACCCTCAAGACCCAGCGACTGTCCCCGAAAGTTTGTGACATGCATCTTCAATGTTCATCACCGGTCGTACAGAACTGGACTCCACTGGAATAGGATTGTCAACCTTGAATGACCTTGAAAGTGGGTCAAGGTCAAAGTCGATTTTCTTTCTCAGATGGTTTTTGGGATTCGACATTAAAAGTGGGTCAAGGTCAAAGTCACACATCAAGGTGCGAGTCTCCACAAGTAACGCAATACGATTTATCACGCCTATCATCCCAAAGGAAGAAATCACACACCCTTCATACAACATACTTGATTATTTTTTAAGAAATACAATAAACTGACATACACAATTCTCAGCTTCTTGGCTGTCTTGTGTTTTACATTTCCATTCATGAAATTACATGTATATGCCAGATTGATTCCATTGTCTGCGGTTACCACTGGTCACCCATTGATTTAATGATCATATAAGGCTTACCTCTAGTTGTCCATTGATTTAATGATCATATAAGGGTTAATTCTGGTTGCCCATTGATGTAATGGTCATATAAGTGTTACCTCTGGTCATCCATTGATGTAATGCTTATCTAAGGGTTACCTCTGGTCACCACTGGAAAAAAAATATAGAAAGGTGTCCCGAGGTAACTGACATATCAGTGTATGGATGACCTTAGGTCACCCTTGTTTATGTTTCTACTTCTATTTCAAATACCTAGCCAAGTAACAGGTAGAATGACCACATGACCAATCTCCTGCTAAGTCCGAAATTCATACTACCGTCATCGTTATATCTTCTATTTACAACAATTCTAATGAACAATTACCAAGTCAAACCATAACATGATTTAAACAAAATACCCATGGACCATCTGAACATAACTTGGACAACCCTTACTTAAGGTTTGACAATATGCCCAGTAGATAAGACAATTTACAAACAGATAGACAAAAAACACTCATTTTATTCTTTGACTCAGGTGACTAAACATTCACCTTTACACTGTTGTAGCATAATAAAATATAATCTATAGTAACATAATTTTCATGTCTGAAATCAATATGTGAACAGAGGTCATCCTCCATGTGCAACATTATCTTATAATACATTGCAAATAAATAAAAGGATGACCACATTCTAAGTTCAATTTCATTTTCACTGAATTGTATTTATTATAAGCTAGGTTCATATCACATTCTCGCATTTGGTAAAATATGGGGGATGCAGATAACAGTGAATCATCATTTTTTTTAAATTAGGCTATTTTTTGCTAAGAAACGATGACATGTACATGATCAATAATGACTTATTCAATATTCATTTTCCTTTGGTAGTGTGTAATGTACATTGTCTGCATTGTACTTTCCCTTTTATGTGGGACTATTTTATAGCGTTGTAAACTGTGTTGAAAAATGGGGTGACCTTGGGTCCTACTTGAGGGTACGAATTATCCTTCTGAGTTGTGACGTCACAGCGATTTGACGCTTGAACCCGAATATTTCAAAAATACGTTCAGGTGTGATTTGGAGATTTTCGGTAATATTTCCCTCAATTCAATTCATATCTTCCTCAAATTTTCGATTAAAAAAAGTTTTAATTTGAATAGTTGTTTATTCTACCAAAAATTGGATTGCATTGCATAGACCCTTTAAAAGTTATTTTCCGTTGTCCAATACATTCAATACAAATAAGGCATAAATCTAATTAAAACTTTTGTTACGCAATCCTTTGTCTTTTTAGGCTTTTATATAGAAGAAAGTCCACTTGTAGTTTAAAGGTTATCTGTAGGTGTCCAATAAGTTGCTAAAACTAGAAACGGAAAATATATTATGCAATAATGATATGAGGAGGTCAGCATTTTGGAAAATCAAAAGGCTTATTATGAACAAGGGAAGCACAAATTACAGAGAGGACAGGAAGTCATCCTCAGAATCCACCATTTCATATTGCTACCTCATACTAATGCATTATTGTAGACCCGAAGCGTGTTCAAACATAGAAGCCCCTCTCCTTGAACCAATCAAGGTTTTCTAACATGCCATAAGTATCTGCCTTATTCCTCTGACAAATTGAATAAGACACCAGTTTATAACCCTTTATTAATTAGTGAATATGTGAACATTTGTTTATTCCACCCCCCACCCCACCCCCACCCCCCCCCCACCCCACCCCCAGTGGCATTTCTTGGTCTTGGCTTTTAGACAATGAGAAAAATTTATGTAAATTAGCTGATTGTTAATTACAACAATAATTTTACAATGGAAATGCCATTTGTGCATTGACACCAAATTGGTAAAGGTCATTGCCTAAAATATAAATGAATCAAATATCCATATGTGCAAATTCATTCTTTCCGGTACACGGCAAAGAACATATCTGCAAAATTTTCAAATAGCAAATTGATCAATAACTATATATACAAATTCAATGATTGCAATCAATATATATGCAAGGAACCCAATTGGTTAACTCGGATTCCGGTGAACGGCAATCCTAGACGAAATTGTGCAACTTCAAATTGAATATCAAATAAAGTCAAATTGACAGATTTAATGTACAAATTAAACAGGAACATCACACACTCTTCGAATCCATTTCCGTAATTTGCCAAGACTGTTACTGCAAGTCTTTGTCCCCCATGAGGAATTTCACTTCTCCTTAACTTGGCTATGTTAAAGTAGCACTTCGACCACAGGGTTTTGACACAATATGAGCAAACGGGTATATATAGTATAATAGTGAGAAGGGAGCTAACAAAGCCGCCATTAATTCTCGGTTGCTCGCTTCAAACTCTCAAGACTTCGGTATTAATCGTGATAATGCATAAAAAGTTTTCCCAGTTGAAAACCAGAACATTGTTCTGTTTTATAATACAAAAAGCGTTTACCTGACTTCACAGGAACTTTGAAAAAAATAAATCCAACTTCCAAGAATTAGGTCGCCGTCGTTATCTCCAACATCATTTTCTCCATGCAATTTTCCTTCATTACGTTGGATTTTATGCATCTGTCATCCGTTGCAGTCCAACTTGGAATTACCGTTTAAAATATAGCTACTTGTGGTCACCCTCACAATATTTGAATGAATGTTGATCGTCTGTTTCGGCAGATCAGATTCGTTTTCACCAGCTATTAGCCTCCGAGTTCAAACGTCAACCATATTGAAACTTTAAATTTCCGGTGGAGATCCGCAGCAAAAGTAGTAATATTGTCCAATCGTTTTGCACCTTTTGAACTTGAGTCATTCAGTGCTGAACAACCACAATATGGTTGACTCGTTTGAACAGGCATGCGAACAAAAGGAATTTATTTGTACGATGACCCCCCCCCCTCCCCTACCCAAATTGAAATTGGTATTCAGTCGTAAAAATTAATTCGAATCGTTTTCCATTGTACCTAATTTTGCTGTATCAAAATGTCTATAAAATTTAACAATCAATGTTTTGTCAATTGAGAAATTGAAAATGTAATGAGGAAACCGGCATGGCCGGTGATCAGAGACACATGTAAAATTTGACAAACAATCCGATGCCATCGCTAATGTGACAAATAAATCAATTTAACACAAGATACAACTGTGCTAAACCAAATTTGAGGTTTTGTGTATTTGAAAATTCAGATATTAAATACAAATTCTTATGAAATGGGGGAACACCAACCTGTGTGTAGCAGTTATAAATGGAAAAGATTGATTGAATCCGGGACACTTAATTCATATATGCACAAGGGAAGTAATTGGAGAGCAATGAAAGACAACTCAAATAGTTTGCAGCCCTTCGATAACAGTATCTTATGTGAATATACGTATCACATAGATGCCGAAATATATGACCAAAACAATGATATGTGTAGATAGTGATTGTCGTGATCAACATTTTATAGTCTACAATTGTTCACAAAATGTTGATGGTTTAGAAGATATTTGATTGAGACTTTGAGCCCTTCTAGACCCTTTTTTGTGAGGGTGAGCCCTTTTTTCTTCATATGAACAGAAACATCTTGGAAAAGTGCACTCTTTTTCTTCTATATCTTTCAACAAAATATTGCATAGAAAAGAGATAAGCTAGATCAAATGTCAAAAATCACTCATCCACTTTTTCAGGTCCAGGCAAGCGCTTAGGTGAATCACTTCCGGTCAAATCAAAGGCCTTTAGAAACATCTAGAATGGTGACTCTATCTTGTCTCAAAGTTTCAACACTCTAGCTTTGGTATGGAGGAGATAGGTGGACGATTCGGGCATCCAAAAACTCACTAAAAGAGAGATAAGGTCGGGAGGACCGGAAGAAAGTGGCGTTTCACTCACAAATTGGCATGCACATTTTCAGCACAAAAAGACATCTTTGTTGAAAATTTCATTAAAATCGATCGAGAAATGGCTGAGAAAATCGAGGGGATTACCAAAGAAAATAATGATAACTAGACACGATCTCGTTGCGAGCAACGAGTAGGTCTTCAGTCAGATTTCTGATAAGATAGGATAAAATCTTGACTAGAACAATTCACGTCATCAGTTACAGATCATTACAACAAATCACTTTTCTTCAATAATGCTTAACAAATTCTTTTCAGTTTTTATGATATAAAGAAAATATTTTTGACTCCTCTTGACCCTTTATTTGAGGGGCTCACCCCAAAACTTGATATCATCGAATACATAGGTACATGTTGCTCTTGACAGTAACTACAACTTTTGTTCTTTAATGTTTAACAAAAGGTTTTCAGTTTTCTAGATATAAACGATATTCGGTTTTAGGGGCCATCCACTGAATTCCTTAAAGGGCGATGTAAGACAAAGTTTGAATATTGTGTAGAGTCGCACTCTGACCAATTTATATTATATAATGTTTTACAAAATATTATTCGTTTAAGAGATAGAAGGCATCAAAGTCTCATTCATTATCCCCCTTAAAATCTCTTATTACAATGTACGTAATTAATATTCATTTTGCTGAGATCAGTAATTGCAAAACATCAAAACAAACAACTTTGCTTCAATAATGCTTAACAAATTCTCTTTGGTTTTTGAGATATTTAGAAAATATTCTTAACCCCTCTCAGCCCTTTATTTGAGAGGCTGGCCCATGAAACTTGATATGGTCGAATAGGTCTTATCATTATTTACAACTTTTGTTCTATAACGTTTAACAAACTGTTTTTAGTTTTGAAGATATATAGGATATTCAGTTTCCAGTTTTATATAGGATATTCAGTTTCCATAAAAGGAAACTAAAGACAATTTAAAATTTAAAGATGGCATATTGTTTAGAGTCACATCCCGACTAATTTATATTATATAACGCTTTACAAAATATTTTTCGTTTAAGAGATAGAAATTCTTTACCGTTTTCGAGTTATTAAAATATGTATTTTATAGGGGCTGACTCTGTAACTCCCTAACAGGAACGTTTGGGGGGGGGGGGGGGAATGAAAAGTACATTTTATGAATAACATTATTCTGAACAACTTAACGATCCTCACCTTAAGAAATCCTTATTTAGGTCATATATTACGTAATTAGTGGTTTAAAGGGCCAATACCATAATTTTTTGATCTCTTATATCTTGAAAAGGACAAATATTTTGTATAACATTATTGAACAAAAGTTGTTCAGAATAATGTTATTCATAAAATGCAAACTATTTCATTTCGTTTCTTTAAAATAAGTATATTATAGGGGCCGACCCTGTAACTCCCTAATGGAAGGGTTTAGTGAAAAAATGAAAAGTGCATTTTATGAAGAACATTATTCTGAACAACATTTTTTAAATAATGCTTTTCAAAATATTTGTTGTTTTCAAGCTAGAGGAGTCGAAAGATTGACTCAATTTGGACCCTCAAATCCCTAATTAATATATGACCAAAACAATGATATGTGTAGATAGTGATAGTCATGATCAACATTTTATAGTCTACAATTGTTCACAAAATGTTGATGGTTTAAAAGATATTTGATTGAGACTTTGAACTCTTCTAGACTCTTTTTTGTGAGGGATGAGTCCTTTTTTCTTCATATGAACAGAAACATCTTGGAAAAGTGCATTCTTTTTGTTGTATATGATTGCGCCCATGACAAAAGGTCCTTAATTATGGCATATTCAACAGAACAGAGAAATAGCGTCACAAAGATTTGACGTTACGTAGCGCCATACGTACAAATGCATGCACTCATGATTCAAAACCACGTGTTAGGCATAGATTTAATCATGCTTATAAGTAATGTACGCTAGAAACCAAACCAGAAAGACAGTTTGGAAACAATAGGTTTGGATGAAATATTTATAGAATTTATTACATTTAAGAATCTGAATGTTCCGCGTTGGTTTCTTTAGGCAGTGGACAAAAATAAAGCATGTAGGTAACAGCAGATATAGCAACTCCATGAAGGTTCATCTAAGATTATGTTTATTTCTTTCAACAATTAATCATGAATGAGTCTGAGGTAAAAACAATTCATAATTTCCAATACAAAAGTTTAATCCACTTTTTAAAAATGCAAGATCCACCTCGGCTTTTGCAATGTTTATACTGTTTACAATGTTTATTCAGAGTAAACCCAATGGTACCATCACCGATTTGCCAATGGTAAATATTTAAGTCATTGGTACCATTGGATCCTTGTGCACTCTGAACGAGTTTGGGTTACAAATGGTGAGAAATCCAACAATGGTACCATTGGTATACCACTAGCTGATCAATTAGTACGAAATGTCAAAGATATACGCCCATATCACCTTTGTGAATAATTTTGCACCAAGAAGATGCGTTTAGAAATATATTTTTAATCCTATTAATTACTTTCTTCTGCAGATTATTTTCTCCATCTTCGCTAGCCAAGAGTTTTCGGTCAATAAATGCGAAGCGGGCTAGACCAAAAACCCTTTGGCTAACGGAGATAATACATCTTCTCTTATAAAACATCATGAGTATAGATCATCTGACGAAATGGTTAGACTGGGAGATTACTCAGGGCCGTAAATTAACCTTCAATTTGGAGGAGGCAGGAAATTAGGCGGGGGTCTGGGGGCCGCCCAGGCCCCCAGACGCTGTGTACATTTTGTGCACACTGAACACGTTTCGTGCAAAATCCTTGATTCTAGGGCCTTCTAAGATGTTACTTGACTAACTCATTCTAAAAGAAAGATTTGGAATGCTTTTTAAGGGAGGTATCATGTTCTTAGTTATTGGAAACAACATAAATTCTAATGAACTTTAAATTTTAATTTTTTTTGGCTCAAAAGTTGGAGGAGGCAGCTGCCTCCTCCGCCTCCATGTAATTTACGGCCCTGTTACTATGCCATATCACTTCCACGTGATGTTTTTAAAAACCCATTTCCATCTATGCAGGGGTATGTTTGAAGCAATGTCTGAAATTGTCTTTAGTTGATGTCTGCAAAGATTTATAGGGGGGGGGGGGGGGGGATTCTTTCAGTGTGTATGCGATGCCCGCCATTTTTGATTACGTCATGAATAGAGTTACTAACGCTAACAGAGCTCTAGGTTGTCTGCAGAACTGTTTACCATTGGTAAATTTTGGCAACCATTGGTACCATTGTCGTACCAATGGTAACAAATTTTGCCAATGGTAACTTATGTCAACCAATGGTAGTACTCTGAACGCACCCTATGTCAAGTCGATGTTAAACAGACCATTTGTTATACGTCCTCAATTTATTAGGTTATAAACTATCATAATTCATTATTTATTATACATACAGAGTAGTAAAATGTCATGAAAAACCTGAATATTTTTGGGTTTAGTAGATTCTGTATGAAAATTCTGTGCATCTGGTAATCCTATTTATAAATCCAAGAGAGATAACTCTTTGGCAATAACCTTGTTGCTGAGGTACCCCAAAGGAAAATCTGATGTGTTAATTCAACCAAATATGAAAAAGTCACTTGCTAGTCATATGTTTATTAAACAATTATTAGCAGATGTAAATTTATCATATTAGCACATTTGAAGTCAGACTGTGAAATCTTTGTAACATATTGATATCGATGAATATCTAGGATTCATATCTCTTTCCGGTTTTATAAATTTATTTGAAGCCGAAATTAAGGGTTTTCGTAAGATAAACTTTATAAGTTATTATTACATTTTAAGGCAATGGTCTAAATTTTGAAGGTTTCTGACACACATTATAATTTTCCAACAGGGGGGGGGGGGGCAGCTGGGAGGATGTTCGAATAAAAAACAATTATTGACAAGTAAGCAAACTTAAAAAGTGAAATGATAATAATAAACATATGCATGGAAATAAGAAATGAAACCTAAATGGTGTTATCATTCCCTAACTTTGAATTCAAAATCTTATGGGGTGGGGGATGGGATAAAAACAAAGAAAAAATGAACTAGTCAAAAAAGTAGAAACCCCCACCCCTATGGCATGTCAAACGTTGCAATATTTGATCTTTTCCATTTGTATTGTATAATTTTCCATTTGTATTCTATATTTTCCATTTGCATTGTATAATTTTACATTTGCATTGTATAATTTCCATTTGTATTGTATAATTTTCCATTTGTATTCTATATTTTCCATTTGCATTGTATAATTTTACATTTGCATTGTATAATTTCCATTTGTATTGTATAATTTTCCATTTGTATTCTATATTTTCCATTTGTATTGCATAATTTTCCATTTCTATTCTATATTTTCCATTTGCATTGTATAATTTTTCATTGGTATTGTATCCAGGAAATGTTTATTTTGATTTGTTACGAAGGATTTTATTAGTTAACGTCACTGATGTACCACATCTGTAGACGTGCTTAGCACACAGGGCCGTATCGTCGCAAACGACGGTTTTGAGTCCACTCACGCTCGAATAGAAACACCCGTGGGTAACCGACGATGACAGGGCAGTAGCAATGACGGTTCTTTATCGTGCCAACGCCTGTGCAGCGATACGGAATATCTGTTTTTAAAATCCACCTATGACGTCATTCTTTTGTTCGAACACTCCATTATTTTTCAGGAATGGAGTGTTCGGAAAGTAGGTCAACCTTTATACAAGTAGATATAAATGCATGCAACAAAAGAATGAGAAACGTAAGACATGATTAAAATGCACAAAGTTTAGTTTTTATTAATGTTTACAGGAGTGGATTTTAAGTGGGTCAATGTACTCGTATCACTCCATTCCTTAAAAGCAATGGAGCGATACTCGTACATTAACCCTTACTTAAGGTCATTACGGAAAGACCCGTGATTCTCACTTTTAAATGCCGAGTGTTTGGAAAAGGAACAATCACTGTCTTTATGTCTTAGGTTTGATGCGGCAATGACAGTAACGGTTCTCGAACTCACGACCTCTCGCCCACAAACAAGCGATATATTACCGAGCTACCGCGACCAGGTCCTGGACTAGTTATTTTTAAAAATACGTAGCTAGCTCTAGTAATGGCGACCCCCCCCCCCCCCTCCGAAAATTAAAAAAAAAAAAAGAACTGTCCAGAAAAGCATGCACATTTTTATTTAGTGAGAATTCAGTAGATTTGAGGGACTTAATTCGGCCCTTGGGTCCCCACCAATTGTTAACATCGAGTTTGGTTTGTTACAACTATTCAATGGATTAATCTTAAGTTATCGTTTATCGAATTTGGTAATGCACGAGATGTTGAAGAGGTAAAGTTCAGGAGCCACGTTTCGCAGGAATGTACCGTATTTGCTAAGTGTAATGGCGTAACCCCCCCCCCCCCAACCCCCCAACCCCCATTAATTGATCGCTTTTATGCGTCTAATGTGATCAGCATATTCAAACTAGTCTCCTATTTAACCACTGGCTGATCTAGATAATTCTGAACGAAAGGATGCAGTAAACTGCTGGATGTCTGGGGACTGTCTTAAGTACAAAGCCTTGGTGGAGGGGGAGGGGTTGCAGGGGGAGGGCGAAGTCAGTGGCGGATTTAAGGGGGGCGCAGCCGGCGCCCCCCCCCTCCCCCCAAATTTCAAAATTTAAGGTAAATCTTGGTATCTTGTTTTAAAAAATGTATTAAACAATAAAATAAGCAATAATTTCTTCCATTCCAGGAGAAATAAATGACAAAATCTTTTGATTTCTTGAATTACTTTATTGAGAGAACTTAATTTTTCCAGAAACCCTTTTACTGATTTCACTTTATTAAAAATGACATATTTCAAGCCCTATGAAATCTGTAAAATCCAGGAGCTTCCAGGGACTTCGCCCCCTCGACCCCTACCAGGGCTTCGCTCTGGACCCACTGGGGGCCGCCTTGAGGCGGCCCCCAGACCCCCTGCCTCATAAAGTGGCGCCCCGTAATCGCAATTCCTGGATCCGCCCCTGGAAGTCCCCTGGAACAAGTGCGTTCTGACAAAATAAAACGTACATGTATGCTTTTTTCCACATCTATATATAAAATATCATATTTGTGAAGGGAGGGGGGGGGGGGGTCTCCCGGTGCAAGATTCTTCATTGCTAGCTACATGTATGTTCAACTAGTCCTTATATGGAACCGATCGCGGTAGTTCAGTGATATGCCCTCTGGTTCGTAACCGTGAAGTTGCATGTTCGAGTTCTACTCGTGTCATGGCTGCATCAAACCTTAGACGTAAATATTGACAGGCGTTGACACGTTAAAGTACCCCCAATGCTACGCCACTGTGCCCATACATGTAGGATAGTAAGTCTATTTGTGGTACGTCACCTGCAGCTGTTGACGGCTAAATATAAGTGGGACCTAAACTAATGAAATCCTTCGTAACAAATCAAAATAAACAATCCCTCGGATGCAATACAAATGAGAGATTTTGCAATGCAAATGGAAACTAGTTCTAATTGTAACGGGGACCGTTACATATGTTCCCCAAACCTCCCCCAATTAAAAAGTGATGTCCTTGTGAATCATTTTATTTTAGCCTTTAATTACATGTAGTACGTTCAATATGGTCATTTCAGTACCAAGAAATGAAAGAAAGCGTTGCACGTGGATACACGCACACGCGTGTATGATTCCGAATTTTTGTTGACGTCGTTCAAAAGGCATTTGTATCATATACCCACAGTATGAATTTCATAACGTTTCCACCAAATATAAGGAAGTTATAGCGATTTTAAAATCCTCCAATCAGAATTCAGCACACGTGCATGCACGTGCTGAGCAGTCATTCTAACCACAGCAATTTGTAAGGAGTACCAAAACACATCTAAATCCCTAATATCAATAGAATTTGATGAAAAACAAAAACGTTATCGTCCTTTAAAAATTGAACATTTGAAAAACGATGCACGCACATGCGCGTGTGCGTTGGCATTTTGTGTTACACCAATATATATATATATATATATATATATATATATATATATATATATATTGTATACGTATGCTGTGAATATCATCGCATTCGCTTCATAAATAAGATAGTTACAAACGTTTTAATATTATCCAAAAAATATGAAGTGCACGTGCATGCGCGTGCAAATTGGTAATTTTGACCATGCAAATCAGTTAAGGGTCTCAATATCTACCTATGATATAAATATCAAGCCATTTCAATGAACAACAAAAAAGTTAGACTTATTCCAAAGTTAATATTCAAATATTGTAATGCACGTGCACGCGCATGCGTGCGCGTGCGGACAAAATAACTATTATTTTTCATATCTACAAATGATATACTACCATCCTATTTAGGTTTCATATCGATCCCTTTAATCTTCTGATTTTCCATTTTTTGTACCAAAATTGCAGTGCACGTGAGCGCGCGTCCTTGCACGTGCAGACAACATGACTATCACTATGCACACCTACAAACGTCATACTATCATCCTGGAAAGTTTCATATCGATCCCTTTTGTAGTTTCTGAGAACACTACCGGACAAAAAAGTACCGGAGAAAAAGAATAATAACTAGTTCTAATTGTAACGGGGACCGTTACAGATGTTCCCCAAACCTCCCCCAATTAAAAAGCGATGTACTTGTGAATCTATAGCAAAAAATCATTTTATTTTAGCCTTTAATTACATGTAGTAAGTTCAATATGGTCATTTCAGTACCAAAAAAATGAAAGAAAGCGTTGCACGCGCATACACGCGCACGCGTGTATGAATCCGAATTTTTGTTGATGTCGTTCAACAGGCATGTGTATCATATACCCACAGTGTGAATTTCATAACGTTTCCACCAAATATAAGGAAGTTATAGCGATTTTAAAATCGTCCAATCAGAATTCAGCACACGTGCATGCACGTGCTGAGCAGTAATTCTAACCACAGCAATTTGTAAGGAGTACCAAGACACATCTAAACCATTAATATCAATAGAATTTGACGAAAAACAAAAACGTTATCGTCCTTTAAAAATTGAACATTTAAAAAATGTTGCACGCGCATGCGTGTGGGCATTTTTTTGCTACACCAATATATAGATACACATATTGTCTACGTATGCTGTGAATATCATCTCATTCGCTTCATAGATAAGATAGTTACAAACGTTTTAGTATTATCCAATCAAAATGAAGCGCACGTGCATGCGCGTACAAATTGGTAATTTTGACCATGCAAATCAGTTAAGGGTCTCAATATCTACCTATGATATGAATTTCAAGCCATTTCAATGAACAACAAAAAAGTTAGACTGATTCCAAAGTTAGTGTACAAATTTCGTAATGCGCGTGCACGCGCATGCGTGCGCGTGTTGACAAAATAACTATTATTTTTCATATGTACAAATGATATACTATCATCCTATTTAGGTTTTATATCGCTTCCTTCAATATTCTGATTTTCCATTTTTTGTACCAAAATTGGAATGCACGTGCGCGCGCGTGCATGCACGTGCAGACAAAATGACTATCACTATGCACATCTACAAACGCTATACTATCATCCTGGAAAGTTTCATATTGATCCCTTTTGTAGTTTCTGAGAACACTACCGGACAAAAAAGTACCGGAGAAAAAGAATAATAACTAGTTCTAATTGTAACGGGGACCGTTACATATGTTCCCCAAACCTCCCCCAATTAAAAAGTGATGTCCTTGTGAATCTATAGCAAACAATCATTTTATTTTAGCCTTTAATTACATGTAGTACGTTCAATATGGTCATTTCAGTACCAAAAAATGAAAGAAAGCGTTGCACGCGCATACACGCGCACGCGTGTATGATTCAGAATTTTTGTTGATGTCGTTCAACAGGCATATGTATCATATACCCACAGTGTGAATTTCATAACGTTTCCACCAAATATAAGGAAGTTATAGCGATTTTAAAATCGTCCAATCAGAATTCAGCACACGTGCATGCACGTGCTGAGCAGTAATTCTAACCACAGCAATTTGTAAGGAGTACCAAGACACATATAAACCATTAATATCAATAGAATTTGACGAAAAACAAAAGCGTTATCGTCCTTTAAAAATTGAACATTTAAAAAACGTTGCACGCGCATGCGCGTGGGCATTTTTTTGTTACACCAATATATAGATACACATATTGTCTACATATGCTGTGAATATCATCTCATTCGCTTCATAAATAAGATAGTTACAAACGTTTTAGTATTATCCAATCAAAATGAAGCGCACGTGCATGCGCGTGCAAATCGGTAATTTTGACCATGCAAATCAGTTAAGGGTCTCAATATCTATCTATGATATGAATTTCAAGCCATTTCAATGAACAACAAAAAAGTTAGACTGATTCCAAAGTTAGTGTACAAATTTTGTAATGCGCGTGCACGCGCATGCGTGCGCGTGCTGACAAAATAACTATTATTTTTCATATGTACAAATGATATACTATCATCCTAGTTAGGTTTTATATCGCTTCCTTCAATATTCTGATTTTCCATTTTTTGTACCAAAATTGGAATGCACGTGCGCGCGCGTGCATGCACATGCAGACAAAATGACTATCACTATGCACATCTACAAACGCTATACTATCATCCTGGAAAGTTTCATATCGATCCCTTTTGTAGTTTCTGAGAACACTACCGGACAAAAAAGTACCGGAGAAAAAGAATAATAATAATAATAATAATAATAATAACTAGAAACTCATTACTAGTAATGAGTAGGTCTTCCGTTTGTCCACTTCCGGTAAAGAGTTTTCTGATCCTACAAAAACCATTCAAATATATCAGAGAATGTACTTTAACAATAAATGAGAAGTGTATTATCGAATTTTTTACTCGTTTTTAGCAACTTCCGGTGATGACCGGAAGTACTATTCAGATGTGTTTTCCTATGAATGACAGTGTTTCTTTACTGTCTATATTCCCTGAAAATTTCACGTCTCTATCTGAAGAGTTCTCAACAAAAAGAAGTAAACTAAAGAAAGAAAAAGTAGTAGGTAACTACCGACCGGAAGTCGATTTTGAAAAACGAAATTGTCAAAACTCTAGAAGTTGATACTATTCTTAAGACATGTGAAAATCATATCAAACACTTCAAATATAAGCGAGATTTATGGGGACAAAGAGACGAAAAGTAAAAAAAGTATTTTATCAAGAAACCGGAAGTAGTCGTTTTGATAACCGACGGGGTCAATATTCTTTTGACATTTTGAAAGAGACTTAATAAACTAGTATAAGTTTCAATTTAAAAGAAAAAGTTTGAAATTTACGATTATTTCAATCACTTCCGGTGACGACAGGAAGTGACGGTCGACATGCTCAACACCCTATTGCATGCTTACAAACAGAGATTGATCATCCCTGAATATTTGATGAACCTATCTTTTACCCTTTCCAAGAAAAATGCTGGACAAAATCTCGTTTGAGAAACAGAAAATCGGCTATATTTTCCTACCGGAAGTAAATTTTGGAAAAACAAAAATAACCACAGGAAAGTCATTTCATAAGACATTATTCCTGAAAATTTCAAGAAAATCTATCCTGCCATTTCTGAGAAATCACTCCAAGAAATCGGAAAATCGTCATTTTTTCAAATACTTCCGGTATAGAGCGGAAGTGACGGACGAAAAAATTGAAAGTATGTGTACAATGGCCTAATGCTAGTTGATCAACTCTACAAGTTTCAAGAGTCTATATATTTTCGTTATTGAAAAACTGAAAAAACAAGGTTTGAATATGTCCACCCCAGATCTCACGACCGGAAGTGAATTTTACAAAAACTATTTAAATTTACTCTAGACATATATAGTGTCTATAACATATGTAAAATTCAAATAATTAACTTGTTTTATGACCGAGATTTATGGCACTGAAAAATGAGAGAATGAATAGGCTTTCTTTGATAAAACCGGAAGTTGAAGATTCAACTTCCGGTGGGGTCAACATTTTTTGAGAATTAGAACGAGATATAGTAAACCGAATTAGGTTTCAATTTGAAAGAAAAAAGTTTGAAATTCATATTTCCTTTAATCACTTCCGGTGACGACCGGAAGTGACGGCCGACATTCTTAACCCCCTACTGCACGCCTACAAAGTGAGATCTATTAACTCTGAAAATTTGGTGACTCTATCTTTTACCGTTTCTGAGAAAAACGCTGGACAAAATATCTTGTAAAAAGACGAAAATTGGACATATCTTGCGACCGGAAGTGAATTTTGAAAAAATGAAAAAAATGCCTCGAGGTACCATCGTTCTCTATAACCTGTGAAAGTTTCAGGAAAATCCATCCAACGGTCTCGGAGACGAAAGGGAAAAAAAAAAAAAAAATAATAATAATAATAAACAGTAGAATCACTAGAAGGTCTTCCGTTGAAAACGGAAGACCTTAATAATAACTAGTACTTATTGTAACGGGGACCGTTACAGATGTTCCCCAAACATTCCCCCATTTAGTAAGTGGTGACATTTCTTTCAGTACAAGTTGTTTTGACCATTGCAAACTGTGTAGCATGTGAATATATAACTATCTTATAACGTTCAGTCCATTTCATACTAGTTCAAATCAGTTATAAAGATCTGAGAGTTTTGTGCACGTGCACGTACGTGCATATCAATAATTCGACCATCTTGATACATTAGAAGTCTTACTATATGAGTACAAAAGAAGTTTCACAACTGTTCAATGAAAAACGAGAAATTAACGGCAACTCAAAACTACAAAGACCGAAATCAATGCACGTGCATACACGTGCGCGTGAGTACCACACAGCAATTTTCTTGATGCTATTCAATAGACATTTGAACAATATACTTACTATATGAATTTGGTATCGATCGCTTCACTCTTAAGAAAGTTATTGGGATTTCAAAATCGTCCAATCAGAATTAAGCGCACGTGCATGTGCGTGCAGGGAAATGATTTTGAGACTATTAATAAATTGAGAGGCCCAAAACATACCTGCAACCTAATTTTCAAACCTATTCATTGCAATCTCAAACTGTTATAGACCAATACTTAAATTTAGACGTCAAAAATTACAATGCACGCGCATTCACGCGGACGCGATTTTGATAATGGAAAATTTGTTGACACCATTTCATAGACATTCATATCATAGATCCTCAGGGTAAATTTGAATTCATTTCAGTTTTTAATTCAATAGTTATAGCCATTTTAGTACCCGAAAAATGAAAGAAAAGCTATGCACGTGCATACACGCGCACGTGAGTATGACTGAGCATTAATGTTGATGTCATTCAATAGGCATTTGATAGATATACTAACAGTATAAATTTCATATTGTTTCAATTATTTACAAGAAAGTTATGGCGATTTGAAAATCGTCCAATCAGAATTTAGCACACGTGCATGCACGTGCCGAATGGTAATTATGACTATACACTTTTGTTAAGAATATCAAGATACATATACAATACAAGTTTGAAAAGATTTGGAGAAAAAAACAAAAAAGTTATGGTCATTGAAAGAATTGAACCTTCAAAAGACAATACACGTGCGTGCGCATGCACGTTTGCAATTTTTATTACATCGATCTGTAGATATTTGGCATGTCTACCTATCCTGTAAATATCATTAAATTTCCTTAATTGGCATGAATGTTATAAACGCTTTTGTATTATCCAATCAAATTGAAGAACACGTGCATGCGCGTGCAGAATTGAAATTTTGACGATGCCAAACAGTTAAGGGACCCATGTTATACCTACCATATAAATAGGAAACGATTTCATTGAAAAATAAAAAAGTTAGACTTATTCCAAAGTTTGTCAACAAAAAATCCAATGCATGTGCATGCACATGCATGCATTTTCAGACAAAATGACATTCGTTCCGCACATCTACATATGCTATACTATCATCCTAAAAAGGTTTCATATTGATCCCTTGAGTAGTTTCTGAGAACACTCGTGGACAAAAAAGTCCCAAGAAGAAAGAAAGAATAATAATAATAATAAGAAACAGAGTAAAACCAATATGTTCCCAAACTTCGTTTGGGGAACATAATAAGAAACAGAGTAAAACCAATATGTTCCCAAACTTCGTTTGGGGAACATAATAATAATAAGAAACAGAGTAAAACCAATATGTTCCCAAACTTCGTTTGGGGAACATAATAAGAAACAGAGTAAAACCAATATGTTCCCAAACTTCGTTTGGGGAACATAATAACTAGTACTTATTGTAACGGGGACCGTTACACATGTTCCCCAAACATTCCCCCATTTAGCAAGCGGTGCCATTTATTTCAGTACAAGTGGTTTTGACCATGGCAAACTGTCTAGCATTTGAATATATAACTATTTCATAACGTACAGTCCATTTCATGCTAGTACATATCAGTTATAAAGATCTGAGAATTTTGTGCACGTGCACGTACGTGCATGAACGTGCTGATAAGTAATTTGACCATCTCGATACATTAGAAGTCTTACCATATGAGTACAAGAGAAGTTTCACAACACTTCAATGAAAATCGAGAAATTAACAACAACTCAAAACTACAAAGACCGAGATCAATGCACGTGCATATACGTGCGCGTGAGTACCACACAACAATTTTGTTGATGCTATTCAATAGACATTTGAACAATATACTTACTATATGAATTTGGTATCGATCGCTTCACTCATCAGAAAGTTATTGGGATTTCAAAATCGTCCAATCAGAATTAAGCGCACGTGCATGCGCGTGCAGGGAAGTGATTTTGAGACTATTAATAAATTGACAGGCCCAAAACATACCTGCAACCTAATTTTCAAACCTATTCATTGCAATCTCAAAATGTTATAGACCAATACTCAAATTTAGACGTCAAAAATTACAATGCACGCGCATTCACGCGCACGCGATTTTGATAATGGAAAATTTGTTGACACCATTTCACAGACATTGATATCATAGATCCTCAGGGTAAATTTGAATTCATTTCAGTTTTTAATTCAATAGTTATGACCATTTTAGTACCCGAAAAATGAAAGAAAAGCTATGCACGTGCATACACGGGCACGTGAGTATGACTCAGGATCAATGTTGATGTCATTCAATAGACATTTGATAGATATACTTACAGTATAAATTTCATATTGTTTCCATCATTTATAAGAAAGTTATGGCGATTTCAAAATCGTCCAATCACAATTTAGCACACGTGCATGCACGTGGCGGATGGTAATTATGACTATACACTTTTGTTAAGAATATCAAGATACATATACAATACAAGTTTGAAAAGATTTTGACAAAAAACAAAAAAGTTAGGGTCATTGAAAGAATTGAACCTTCAAAAGACAATGCACGTGCGTACGCATGCGCGTTTGCAATTTTTATTACATCGATCTGTAGATATTTGACATGTCTACCTATCCTGTAAATATCATTAAATTTCCTTGATTGCCATGAATGATATAAACGGTTTTGTATTATCCAATCAAATTGAAGCACACGTGCATGCGCGTGCAGAATTGAAATTTTGACGATGCCAAACAGTTAAGGGTCCCAAGTTATACCTACAATATAAATAGCAAACGATTTCATTGAAAAATAAAAAAGTTAGACGCATTCCAAAGTTTGTAAACAAAAAATCCAATGCACGTGCATGCACATGCATGCATTTTCAGACAAAATGACGTTCGTTCCGCACATCTACATAGAGTATTCTATCATCCTAAAAAGGTTTCATCTTGATCCCTTCAGTAGTTTCTGAGAACACTCGTGGACAAAAAAGGGTGACAAGAATAAAGAAAGAATAATAATAATAACTAGTACTTATTGTAACGGGGACCGTTACACATGTTCCCCAAACATTCCCCCATTTAGGAAGTGGTGCCATTTATTTCAGTACAAGTGGTTTTGACCATTGCAAACTGTGTAGCATGTGAATATATAAGTATCTTATAACATTCAGTCCATTTCATGCTAATACAAATCAGTTATAAAGATCTGAGAATTTCGTGCACGTGCACGTACGTGCATGCACGTGCTGATAAGTAATTTGATCATCTCGATGCATCACAAGTGTTACCATATGAGTACAAGAAAAGTTTCACAACTGTTCAATGAAAAACGAGAAATTAACGGCAACTCAAAACTACAAAGACCGAAATCAATGCACGTGCATACACGTGCGCGTGAGTACCACACAGCAATTTTGTTGATGCTATTCAATAGACATTTGAACAATATACTTACTTCACAACTGTTAAATGAAAAACGAGAAATTAACGGCAACTCAAAACTACAAAGACCGAAATCAATGTACGTGCATACACGTGCGTGTGAGTACCACACAGCAATTTTGTTGATGCTATTCAATAGACATTTGAACAATATACTTACTATATGAATTTGGTATCGATTGCTTCACTCATCAGAAAGCTATTGGGATTTCAAAATCGTCCAATCAGAATTAAGCGCAGGTGCATGCGCGTGCAGGGAAGTCATTTTGAGACTATTAATAAATTGACAGGCCAAAAACATACCTGCAACCTAATTTTCAAACCTATTCATTGCAATCTCAAAATGTAATAGACCAATAATTAAATTTAGATGTCAAAAATTACAATCCACGCGCATTCACGCGCACGCGATTTTGAAAATGGAAAATTTGTTGACACCATTTCATAGACATTCATATCATGGATCCTCAGGGTAAATTTGAATTCATTTCCGTTTTTAATTCAATAGTTATGACCATTTTAGTACCCGAAAGATAAAAGAAACGATATGCACGTGCATACACGGGCACTCGAGTATGACTCAGCATCAATGTTGATGTCATTCAATAGACATTTGATAGATATACTTACAGTATGAATTTCATATTGTTTCCATCATTTATAAGAAAGTTAGGGCGATTTCAAAATCGTCCAATCACAATTTAGCACACGTGCATGCACGTGCCGGATAGTTCTTAT
This sequence comes from Ostrea edulis, assembly GCF_947568905.1. NCBI lineage: Eukaryota > Metazoa > Mollusca > Bivalvia > Ostreida > Ostreidae > Ostrea > Ostrea edulis. The sequence continues at coordinate 45,654,207 of NC_079167.1, forward strand.
GACTCTTTACATTTGTTAAGAATATCACGATACATATACAATACAAGTTTAAAAAGATTTTGACAAAAAACAAAAAAGTTATGGTCAATGAAAGAATTGAATATTCAAATGTCAATGCACGTGCGTGCGCATGCGCGTTTGCAATTTTTATAACATAGATTTGTAGATATTTATAATTTTTACCTATCCTGTAAATATCATCAAATAATCTTAATTTACATGAAAGTTATAAACGGTTTTGTATTATCCAATCAAATTAAAGCACACGTGCATGCGCGTGCAGAATTGAAATTTTGAGGATGCCAAACAGTTAAGGGTCTCAAGTTATACCAGCAATATAAATATCAAACGATTTCATTGAAAAATAAAAAAGTTAGACTGATTCCAAAATTTGTAAATAAAAAATCCAATGCATTTTCAGACAAAATGACGTTCGTTCCGCACATCTACATAGAGTATTCTATCATCCTAAAAAGGTTTCATCTTGATCCCTTCAGTAGTTTCTGAGAACACTCGTGGACAAAAAAGGGTGACAAGAATAAAGAAAGAATAATAATAATAATAATAATAAGAAACAGACTAAAATCAATATGTTCCCAAACTTTGTTTGGGGAACATAATAATAATAACTAGTACTTATTGTAACGGGGACCGTTACACATGTTCCCCAAACATTCCCCCACTTAGTAAGTGGTGACATTTATTTCAGTACAAGTGGTTGTGACCATTGCAAACTGTGTAGCATGTGAATATATAACTATCTTATAACGTTCAATCCATTTCATACTAGTTCAAATCAGTAATAAAGATCTGAGAGTTTTGTGCACGTGCACGTACGTGCATGCACGTGCATATGAATAATTCGACCATCTCCATACATTAGAAGTCTTACTATATGAGTACAAGAGAAGTTTTACAACTGTTCAATGAAAAACGAGAAAATAACGGCAACTCAAAACTACAAAGACCGAAATCAATGCACGTGCATACACGTGCGTGTGAGTACCACACAGCAATTTTGTTGATACTATTCAATAGACATTTGAACAATATACTTGCTATATGAATTTGGTATTGATTGCTTCACTCATAAGAGAGTTATTGGGATTTCAAAATCGTCCAATCAGAATTAAGCGCACGTGCATGCACGTGCAGGGAAGTGATTTTGAGACTATTAGTAAATTGAGAGGCCCAAAACATACCTACAACCTAATTTTCAAACCTATTGATTGCAATCCCAAAATGTTATAGACCAATACTTAAATTTAGACATCAAAAATTACAATGCACGCGCATTCACGCACACGCGATTTTGATAATGGAAAATTTGTTGACATCATTTCATAGACATTCATATCATAGATCCTCAGGGTAAATTTGAATTCATTTCAGTTTTTAATTCAATAGTTATGACCATTTTAGTACCCAAAAAATGAAAGAAAAGCTATGCACGTGCATACACGCGCACGTGAGTATGACTCAACATCAATATTGATGTCATTCAATAGACATTTGATAGATATACTTACAGTATAAATTTCATATTGTTTCCATCATTTATAAGAAAGTTATGGCGATTTCAAAATCGTCCAATCACAATTTAGCACACGTGCATGCACGTGCGGTATGGTAATTATGACTATACAGTTTTGTTAAGAATATCAAGATACATATACAATACAAGTTTGAAAAGATTTGGACAAAAAGCAAAAAAGTTATGGTCATTGAAAGAATTGAACCTTCAAAAGACAATGCACGTGCGTGCGCATGCGCGTTTGCAATATTTATTAATCGGTCTGTAGATATTTGACATGTCTACCTATCCTGTAAATATCATTAAATTTCCTTAATTGGTATGAATGTTATAAACGGTTTTGTATTATCCAATCAAATTGAAGCACACGTGCATGCGCATGCAGAATTGAAATTTTGAGGATGCCAAACAGTTAAGGGTCCCAAGTTATACCTACGATATAAATAGCAAACGATTTCATTGAAAAATAAAAAAGTTAGACTGATTCCAAAGTTTGTAAACAAAAAATCCAATGCACGTGCATGCAAATGCATGCATTTTCAGACAAAATGACATTCGTTCCGCACATCTACATATGCTATACTATCATCCTCAAAAAGTTTCATATTGATCCCTTGAGTAGTTTCTGAGAACACTCGTGGACAAAAAAGTCCCAAGAAGAAAGAAAGAATAATAATAATAATAACTAGTACTTATTGTAACGGGGTCCGTTACAGATGTTCCCCAAACATTCCCCCATTTAGTAAGTGGTGACATTTATTTCAGTACAAGTGGTTTTGACCATTGCAAACAGTGTAGCATGTGAATATATAACTATCTTATAACGTTCAGTCCATTTCATACTAGTTCAAATCAGTTATAAAGATCTGAGAGTTTTGTGCACGTACGTGCATGCACGTGCATATAAATAATTTTAGAAGTCTTACTATATGAGTACAAGAGAAGTTTCACAACTGTTCAATGAAAAACGAGAAATTAACGGCAACTCAAAACTACAAAGACCGAAATCAGTGCACGTGCATACACGTGCGCGTGAGTACCACACAGTAATTTTCTTGATGCTATTCCATAGACATTTGAACAATATACTTACTATATGAATTTGGTATGGATTGCTCCACTCATAAGAAAGTTATTGGGATTTCAAAATCGTCCAATCAGAATTAAGCGCAGGTGCATGCGCGTGCAGGGAAGTGATTTTGAAACTATTAATGAATTGAGAGGCCCAAAACATACCTGCAACCTAATTTTCAAACCTATTCATTGCAATCTCAAAATGTTATAGACCAATACTTAAATTTAGACGTCAAAAATTACAATGCACGCGCATTCACGCGCACGCGATTTTGATAATGGAAAATTTGTTGACACCATTTCATAGACATTCATATCATAGATCCTCAGGGTAAATTTGAATTCATTTCAGTTTTTAATCCAATAGTTATAACCATTTTTGTACCCGAAAAATGAAAGAAAAGATATGCACGTGCATACACGAGCACGTGAGTATGACTCAGCATCAATGTTGATGTCATTCAATAGACATTTGATAGATATACTTACAGTATAAATTTCATATTGTTTCCATCATTTATAAGAAAGTTATGGCGATTTCAAAATCGTTCAATCACAATTTAGCACACGTGCATGCACGTGCCGGATGGTAATTATGACTGTACACTTTTGTTAAGAATATCAAGATACATATACAAGACAAGTTTGAAAAGATTTTGACAAAAAACAAAAAAGTTATGGTCATTGAAAGAATTGAACGTTCAAATGTCAATGCGCGTGCGTACGCATGCGAGTTTTCAATTTTTTTAACAAAGATTTGTAGATATTTATAATTTTTACCTATCCTGTAAATATCATTAAATTGTCTTAATTTACATGAAAGTTATAAATGGTTTTGTATTATCCAATCAAATTGAAGCACACGTGCATGCGCGTGCAGAATTGAAATTTTGACGATGTGAAACGGTTAAGGGTCTCAAGTTATAGCTGCAATATAAATATCAAACGATTTCATTGAAAAATAAAAAAGTTAGACGCATTCCAAAGTTTGTAAACAAAAAATCCAATGCACGTGCATGCACATGCATGCATTTTCAGACAAAATGACGCTCGTTCCGCACATCTACAAAGAGTATTCTATCATCCTAAAAAGGTTTCGTCTTGATCCCTTCAGTAGTTTCTGAGAACACTCGTGGACAAAAAAGGGTGACAAGAATAAAGAAAGAATAATAATAATAATAATAATAACTAGTACTTATTGTAACGGGGACCGTTACAGATGTTCCCCAAACATCCCTCCATTTAGTAAGTGGTGTCATTTATTTCAGTACACGTTGTTTTGACCATTGCAAACTGTGTAGCATGTGAATATATAACTATCGTATAACGTTCAGTCCATTTCAACTTAGTTCAAATCAGTTATAAAGATCTGAGAGTTTTGTGCACGTGTACGTACGTGCATGCACGTGCATATAAATAATTTGACCATCTCGATACATTAGAAGTCTTACTATATGAGTACAAGAGAAGTTTCCCAACTGTTCAATGAAAAACGAGAAATTAACGGCAACTCTAAACTACAAAGACCGAAATCAATGCACGTGCATACACGTGCGCATGAGTACCACACAGCAATTTTGTTGATGCTATTCAATAGACATTTCAACAATATGCTTACTACATGAATTTGGTATTGATTGCTTCACTCATAAGAAAGTTATTGGGATTTCAAAATCGTCCAATCAGAATTAAGCACATGTGCATGCGCGTGCAGGGAAGTGATTTTGAGACTATCAATAAATTGACATGCCCAAAACATACCTGCAACCTAATTTTCAAACCTATTCATTGCAATCTCAAAATGTTATAGACCAATACTTAAATTTAGGTGTCAAAAATTACAATGCACGCGAATTCACGCGCACGCGATTTTGATAATGGAAAATTTGTTGACACCATTTCATAGACATTCATATCATAGATCCTCAAGGTAAATTTGAATTCATTTCAGATTTCAATTCAATAGTTATGACCATTTTAGTACCCGAAAAATGAAAGAAAAGATATGCACGTGCATACACGCGCACGTGAGTATGACTCAGCATCAATGTTGATGTCATTCAATAGACATTTGATAGATATACTTACAGTATAAATTTCATATTGTTTCCATCATTTATAAGAAAGTTATGGCGATTTCAAAATCGTCCAATCAGAATTTAGCACACGTGCATGCACGTGCCGGATGGTAATTATGACTGTACACTTTTGTTAAAAATATCAAGATACATATACAATACAAGTTTGAAAAGATTTTGACAAAAAACAAAAAAGATATGGTCATTGAAAGAATTGAACCTTCAAAAGACAATGCACGTGCGTGCGCATGCGCATTTGCAATTTTTATTACATCGATCTGTAGATATTTGACATCTCTACCTATCCTGTAAATATCATTAAATTTTCTTGATTGGCATGAATGTTATAAACGGTTTTGTATTATCCAATCAAATTGAAGCACACGTGCATGCGCGTGCAGAATTGAAATTTTGACGATGCCAAACAGTTAAGGGTTCCATGCTATACCTACAATATAAATAGGAAACGATTTCATTGAAAAATAAAAAAGTTAGACGAATTCCAAAGTTTGTAAACAAAAAATCCAATGCACGTGCATGCACATGCATGCATTTTCAGACAAAATGACATTCGTTCCGCACATCTACATATGCTATACTATCATCCTAAAAAGGTTTCATATTGATCCCTTGAGTAGTTTCTGAGAACACTCGTGGACAAAAAAGTCCCAAGAAGAAAGAAAGAATAATAATAATAATAAGAAGAAGAAGAAGAAGAAACAGAGTAAAACCAATATGTTCCCAAACTTCGTTTGGGGAACATAATAAGAAACAGAGTAAAACCAATATGTTCCCAAACTTTGTTTGGGGAACATAATAAGAAACAGAGTAAAACCAATATGTTCCCAAACTTCGTTTGGGGAACATAATAATAATAATAAGAAACAGAGTAAAACCAATATGTTCCCAAACTTTGTTTGGGGAACATAATAATAATAAGAAGAAACAGAGTAAAACCAATATGTTCCCAAACTTTGTTTGGGGAACATAATAATAAGAAACAGAGTAAAAACAATATGTTCCCAAACTTTGTTTGGGGAACATAACTAGATACTCATTACTAGTAATGAGTAGGTCTTCCGTTTGAACACTTCCGGTACACAGCTTTCTGTTCTTACGAGAATCATTCAAATATATCAGAGAATGCCTTTTCAAGACATGAGAGGTGTGTTAATGAAGTTTTCACCCATTTCTCGTAACTTCCGGTGACAGTCGGAAGTAATATTCAGATGTGTTTTCCTATAAACCACAGCGACTCTCTATTGTTTATATTCCCTGAAAGTTTCACGTCTCTATTTGAAAGAGTTCTCAAGAAAAAGAAGCAGAGTAAAAAAAGAAAAAGTAGTGGCTTCCTACCGACCGGAAGTGAATTTTGAAAAATAAAACTGTCTTAACTCTAGATATTGATACTGTTCTTAAGATATTTGAAAATCATATCAAACACTTGAAATATAAACGAGATTTATGGGGACACAAAGATGAAAGGAATAAGAGTATTTTATAGAGAAACCGGAAGTAGCCGTTTTGACTACCGACGGGGTCAACATTCTTTGAATACTCTGAAAGAGACTTAATAAACTATTGTAGGTTTCAATTTAAAAGAAAAAGTTTGAAATTAGTGATTCTTTCAATCACTTCCGGTTACGACCGGAAGTGATAACGAAAAACATATTAATGTGCATGCACTATACAATCGAGAGATCTATGATACCTAAAAGTTTCATTTGTTCCTCTTAAGTCGTTTTTGAGATAACCTCCGGACAAGATGATTTTTTGAAAAATGGAAATCGGACATATCTTACGAACGGAAGTCGATTTTGTAAAAATGAAAGATCGTGTCTAAGGGTATAACAATTCTCTATCATCTCCATAATTGGCAAGAAAATCCATTCAGACATCTTTCAGAAATCGCGTTGAAAAAAAATTGAATATAGTAAATTTTTCAACAACTTCCTGTTGAAACCGGAAGTGACGTACACTCATATACAAAATATGTTTAAGATGGACTATCGCTAATTTATAACCCCTGTAAGTTTCAAGTGTATATCTATCCTCGTTGCGGAGATATCAGGAAAATAAAGTCTGAATTTGTCCACACCATATCTAACGACCGGAAGTGAATTTTACAAAAATATTTGACGTTACTCTAGACATTTATAGTGTCTATAATATATGTAAAACTCAACTCATTAACTTCTTTCATAACCAAGATTTATGGCACTGAAAAATGAGAGAATGATTGGTCTTTCTTTGATATAACCGGAAG